>NW_009620425.1:0-14931 GCF_000690535.1 Cariama cristata | reverse complement strand
AAAAAAAAAAAATGTAATAAGAGTTACAGATATAGACACCTTCACTGTAATTCTCAATAGCTATTATCTTATTTATCTGTGGCTCTTAAATAGAGGAGTTATCACCTGATGACTAAGTTTTCTACTAACATCTCATTTATGTCAATTTTGAAAGCACATGGGTGTTAACATAATCAATTCAAAGCTTGACTAGTTGTACTGCATTTAAAAATGGGATGAATAAAAGCAAACATAGGCAAAAATTCACCTTCTGTTGCTTGAATTTCAACTGCCATTTACAGTCAGTGAAGTCTGTGAGACTTTGTAGGAATGGCAGAATTATGCAAGAGCAATAAGAAGACTGGGTATGTTCTTAGAGGGGTTAATATTTGCCTATTGGATTCTGGCTAGTGAGGTTTTGTTTGTTTGTTTTTATATATACACAGACAAGAGATAGACTGGACTCTAGTTCTATTTACATGGTCGCCGAACCATCTATATTGGGACCATGGAGGACCACTAACTTTACACTCAAATCCTAGACTACTATTTGTCCTCATTAGCTACATTTTGACTTACATTGTGAATCCAAACTGAGTCACATACGGGTAAGATTCTTCCTTTGGCTGCTTGCCAGGGTAGTAAGTACAGAAACCCTAGTTTTAGTCTACAAAGCAGAGCATGTACAATCCATACCTCCACACAGAGTCCAAGTTTAAGTTACAAGACCTTTCTATCTCAATTTCTCTCATCAGTTCTTCACAGGATGCCCATAACCCCTGCCATCTTCAGAGTCACTGTACAAGAAAAGCAACCTTTGGCAGACTAAAGGGGCCCTCTGACCAATGTTTATCTGCAGTGGAACTTGCATGACATTAGTGACACAGGACCTGAAGGTGATACTCTTCTACTTTAACATTTGGCAAGATTCAACAGACAAGTAGCACTTGTTTAAAAGTATGAGCTAAAGACAATCTGTGTTCATAGAAAAGAAGAAAACTGTCTTTCAGGGACGTGTCTCTTTTCTTTTTGATTTGCTAACTGTACTTTCTGGTTAAGAGAACAGAATTGAACTTTTTTTGGTCCATGGTCATTAGTAGGGTTCAAAATGTCCTTAGCAGAGGTTCTACTGAGACAGGCAAATAGTTTTAGAGACAACACTTCAGGCAAGACTACTTCCCTGCTCTGCAGAAGTAACAAAGGCAGGACTATCTGATCAGAACAGACCTTTGCTGAGCTCTGGCAACCAGGAGGTGAGAACAGAGTATCCAGGGCAAGGATATACTCCACTGATGGCGTTCAACCAGCCCTGTCTGACACTGGAAGGGAAATTTCAGATTGTTCTGAAGAGGTCTGAAAAGTTTTCAGAGAAGAATAGAAGCTGGCTTTTCCAAAAAGTGAGCAATGCATTTTGACACAGCTGAGGTCTTCACTGAGCAGCACAAAATACAAGCAATGTATGTGCATCTCAAGGAACTCTCTTCCTTCCCTGACATCTGCACTGAAGGTGTGGGGTAGCCCATATACTCCTCTCTTGGATTAGGTGCTGTGGCAGCAGTTTTAAAAAACAAAAGTATGCACCAGCACCCTCCTGGTGCACTTAAGTTTCAAGCAGCAGGAGAACTATTTATTTAACACATAGCATGTCCCTGCTATCTCCTTGCCTTGCTGTAAAACCCGAGTAGCACAGATGTCTCTTGTGTAAAACTTTTGAGGTCCACTGCCAGCAGAAGGTAAAATAGTTACGCTGCAAGTGCACAGCAGGGCTGAGGGACTGTGATGATCACTGTCTCTTTCAGGAGAAAGATGTGAGAGGAGTGTGAGGGATTATGAGGGAGAAGTGCTAAGGGATGGTGCAAAAGGCTGGGGTTTTTCCTCTGAAGAGAGTCTTCCTGTGACTCCGAACCTTGAAAATGTAGCTATGGATGGTCAAAAGGATATCACAGCAAGGCTATTGGCAATGCTCTGTCTCAGTGCAGGGTTCCAGAAGCAGTGCCTGAACTCCCATAGCCTCCAATATTTTTTTTTTAAACTTTTTTGATAAAGGCATAAAATCTGTAGATGTTTCCTGAGCTGTATTGCTGCATGTATGTGCTAGTTCAACAAAGGAAGACCTGAAAATCAGTACACTCCGCCACAATACTTTTATGTCCTGGAAAGAAAAAGTTTTGGGGATGTCCTCAAGCAGAGAGAGGAAGTGTAGTCATGGAAAAGGCTGGGAAGGACAATGAAACTCCAGCCCTGCTCATAGCTCCTAAAATTCTTCACCACTCCCTCAAATCCATCCTTGGTCTATTCCATTTACTTAAATACATGCTGCAGCTGCTGCAAGCTGCGTTTTGCACATATTGCTCAACTTTGAAAGAAAGTGTCTTATTTTTTAACAGTGGTCAAAAAGAGTGATTGGTAAAGCTTTTCATACTGTCCCTGTACTGCACTTGCTGCCTCACTTACTGCATTCTTGAACTTAATATACTGAAAGAATGTTCTGCTTTCTGGTTTGGTTCAAAAAACTTTCAGATGTATTTTCTCTAATACTATACATTCACAATAGCTGTAAAAGTTAACATCTTAAGCATGTTTCAATTTTCCTCATCCTACTATGTGTAAGAAACGTGATGTGCTTAACCCACCAAAGAATGATGGGGAAAAAATCAGTCTTTCCTCTTTTTTATTATCTTTGTGTTAGAGATATTTTTTTTTTACTCAGTTTAATAGCAGGAAGGAGATAAATCACAGAAGCTATAATATAAACTGATATTAACAGAACTACCAGGAAATCTTTTCAATAAGAACTAAATGCCACATTATTAAGAACTGCACAATGTTTTACTTCCTTAAAATCATGACAAACAATTGTTTAAGTGTACACACTGTTTCCTTGAATTTAATTTCTAAAAGCAGTTAATTTCAAGTGATTTTAAATGTCTCATCCTGCCACCACAAATTATTCAAACATTTTAATTTCATATGAATTGTTTCTAAAATGCAATACGTTTAAAATATACAGAAACAAAAAATAATTTCAAATAAATTCTTAAAGATTTTCATCTAAGTTGGTTCACCCAAGAGCTGTTCCAAGCAACAATTAAGAAAAGAAGGCATGACAAAAATGTTATCTGATTACAAAACAACAAACTTTGAAACAAGACCCTAAGGATATTTGATGACTGATTCTGTTAGCTAAGTATAACTGTCTACATTCAGTCTACATTCATTTCCTAAGAAGATGTCTGTGTTTCTGAGCAACTGAGTTTCAAAGTAGGTTTGTCCATTTGCTCATCATCAGATTTTATACAATTTTTTCCAAAAACACATGCTCAGCAATTCAGCTTAGGGACACATGGCTAGGCAGCAGTGGCATGCAGTGGGACAGGGCTATTCAGGGAAAAAGACGGTTAAAAGCAACACTTCAAGTCATCCTATCTACAAGTAATGCAACTTAAAAGCAGGGATTTACTATGAAAACATCCATGCAGTATCATGATATCTATCTCACATGGATAGTACCATACACAATATGTGGCACACTCAAATAGCATCTGGAAGAGCACATCATATAGCCTCTGTAATGCCTTCTAGGTCTCCCAAAGTGTTTCAGGTAGTGCCAGCGCATGTGGGAGATGTCAGTCTCTTGGCCAATGGTGCCGTGCTCTCCAGACTGTGTGGAACAGCTGTACCCCTGGCTTTGCATGAATTAGAGGCTTCCCAAGAAGAAAGATAGGACAAGGAAAAATAAAGAAAAATATAGAATGTTTCTGGTTAGTATGCCTTTTGATTGGTGGCAGCAGAACTGAGACTGAACATAACATCAAGTCGCGATGGCCCTCTGCTCATGAACATCTTTTTTCTATGATTAGTTTCAAATTCCATGTTGTCCATGAGTTAGCTTGTTACCCAAAAGACTCGGAAACTGTGCTATTAACAAACAGAAGTAAAACTGGTAGCCGAACAGAGACATCTGGATACAGAGTATAGTAGTATGCAGAATACAACTGTAGTTATACAACAGCAATTGTACTATGCAAATGTATATTCCACCATATCCTCTTGACACCTGTGAAGTTGTGTTATGAACTTGACCAGGGAACTTTTCTGAGTAAAAGAAGTAGCCCCAAACAGCCATATTTCGGGCAGATTAATTCTTGACCAACTTCATGGAGCAGTGACATGAAACAGTTATGTTCTATTTATGCAGGGAAAATGTATGGCAAACGGAGGAGACATCCATTCACAGGTCCTATGAACAGTATTAATCTTACCTGGATATTGGAGAAAGAAAACATTGGAACAGACACTGCTTAACAGTCACCACTTCTGCAGATTTCAAGTTTTCACTGTTCCAGCTTGAACTGCTAGATCCATTCCTGGTTTTTAGATTGACATGTGGAGGTGGAATTTCTAAAACACGTATTGCAAGGTTAATGTAAACTGCATTTTTTCCCAGTTCACCTTTTGCTTTTTGACAAAGAACAATCCAGAATCACTACAGAATACTCCCATTACTACTACTGTTCTTTTAAAGGCAAATGACAGGAAGCCTAGACATCATGTTTTCAGATGTCCAGGGATAATTTTCTGAGAGGGTTCTCTGATGTATCTTGGGGATGAGTAGTCTTGGGGACAAGTAGCTGGAAAGCTGCCCGGCAGAAAAGGGGTGTTGGTCGACAGCCGGCTGAACACGAGTCAGCAGTGTGCCCAGGTGGTCAAGAAGGCCAACAGCATCCTGGCCTGTATCAGAAACAGTGTGGCCAGCAGGTATAGGGAAGCGATCATCCCTTTGTACTCTGTGCTGGTGAAGCCGCACCTCAAATACTGTGTCCTGTTCTGGGCCCCTCACTACAAAAAGGACATTGAGGTGCTGGAGCGTGTCCAGAGAAAAGCAACAAAGCTGGTGAAGGGCTTGGAGAAAAAGCCTTACGAGGAGCGGCTGAGGGAGCTGGGGTTATTTAGTCTGGAGAAGAGGAGGCTGAGGGGAGACCTGATCGCCCTCTACAACTACCTGAAAGGAGGTTGTAGCAAGGTGGGGGTTGGTCTCTTCTCCCCGGTAACTAGCAATAGGACTAGAGGAAGCAGTCTCAAGTTGCGCCAGGGGAGGTTCAGGCTGGACATTAGAAAGAACTTCTTCACTGTTAGAGTTGTTAAGCATTGGAATGGGCTCCCCAGGGAGGTGGTGGAGTCACCATCCCTGGAGATGGTCAAAAAACATTCAGATGTGGCGCTTCAAGACATAGTTCAGCGGTCTTGGTGGCATTGGGTATATGGTTGGACTTGATGATCTTTGAGATCTCTTCCAACCATAATGATTCTGTGATTCTATGATTCTATGATCTTCTAGCTAAGGAAATGACGCTTTGCTAGTGTAAGACCACTGAGCAAAACCAGTGTACTAGCTTATTAATCAGTTGCCTACTACACGTAGATGAAAACCCATTTTCCTTTTCAGTGTTCTCATCTTGCTAGCAGATTATTTCCTACAATCAGTCATACATTTTCAGATTCCTCAGGCTTCTGAGGGGAAACCATCATAGTATTGTGCCATGACTATGCCATGTTCAAAATGATATATGGCAAGACAGAACAGCTTCTGAGATACTAATCCTCAGATCGCTATCTGGCATTTGACAGATTGCTTTTTAAGCTCACCTAGTTCTGCATAAAACCAGTCGTCATCTGTTTGCTAATCTGTTACTATAGAGCATGCACGTTTATGCATAGATATAATTCACAGTTTTGAGGAAGCTCCTCTTAAAAAAAAAAAAAAATCTTTCTTACTAAAAGAAAACAACAGAAGTGAGAAAGAAACTAGTGTAACTGATCCAATAAAGTGGTGGTAGAGGATAAGCAAACAGTGAAGTGTAACGTTAAGGCTGTGGTATATCATTAGGTCAAAAGGAAATATCAAGAGAACTCTGTACAGTACGACCACACTTACTTCATAACTGAAAATAAGGAGTATCCAGAGTGTTCCATAAACAGAAGTTGTCAGATAAAATAGCATGAAACCTGTAATATCAGAGAAGTTTCTGCAGACTAAACTTATTAAGAACATTGATGAACCAGCAGATATTCTCCAGCAGAAAGAAGATCTGAACGTCAACAAGGTGTAATGAAAAAAACCTAACTAACGTCCACAAAATCACTAATGGCTCTCTATAAAGTTTCTTGCTGACTTGTGTAGTATATAGAAATAAATATAAAAGTATGCAAAAAGCTCTCAATAGCAAACACTCTAATTGTTCCTGCTGGGATTGCAATGTGTCACATTCAGAATGGAGATGTATTTTCAAAACCACTTCACAATGTTCTGTTATCCACATGCATTAATGACTTTGTTAAATGTATACACATTCGCATGACTGAATGTTATCAATATCGGTCCAAAAGGTGCTTTGCCTCTCTAAGTCTGCAGCCACATCTAACTCAGCTCATGTGTGTCTGCTACTTCTGTGGGAGATGCTGCAATTCACTTCAAAAACAGACAATAGAGCAAGAAATACTGTGCAATACTGACAACTTCACACATAACAAATGGCTGCAGAGGGTATGCTGTATTGGTGCAGCACAAGAGCAGGTGTATAATACAGGAGACACCATAGGGAATTAATAACAGTTCCTCTTGATTCATGAATTTTCTGACTTTACAGACTCAAGTTTCTTGGTTTGTATCTTTAAAATATGATAAAAATAAAAGTGTTTATAGACTCATCTCATGAATTCAAAATATTTTCATTTCATGCTAAAGCTAAGATTTGTGTACACTAACATATATCATCTGTCTTACAGAAAAATATTAATGGTTTTCAGCTGAAAGATTAATTTTACTTATTTTTGAAATTTAATCAGCTTCCAAAGTGTGTTCAGCTATAGTGAGGCACCTCTGAAAAACTGCACTCATTGAATGCTTTATTCCAATATCTCAATGCTACGACTCTGTTATTAAAGAACAAACTGATGAATTCTTGAAGGAACTTCTCTAGCAGAAGTGGCTGGAAGGCAGAAATGTGTGTCTTCCAACTTGATAGTTTTACGAGGATAACAAGGTTGAACTTTAAACCATAGGACAAATTAAAGCTTTTTATTTCATACGTTTTAATAATTATTTTTAGCCATAAAGACATTTTCATTCTTAATAAATGGCGATAACAGTCATTTGTCAAGTTTGAAGCAGATTAAGCTATCTTGAAGTACCTGATCACTTAGAATCAATAACCTGACTAATCAATTAGTCCTCTGTAATGGTTCCTCAAAGCAATTTGTATTGCCTAAAAGTACAATAGACAGTCAGAAATTTGATCAAGTAGAAAGGTAGAATTCACTGGGATGGCACTACTGTGGTTCACAAACCATGGACATCCACCCATTTTATAAAGCAGTTCCACACCTAAAAATATTGTACTTTATGCTTACTTAGCTCATTCGATTTCATGACTCATTGTGTTCAGTGCTTGATGAAAGCTGTATGTTGACTTTCTTTATGGAAATGTTTGTACATCTAGGTAGAGGAGGAGGTCCTGTACCACTGATAAACAGAAAATAGGATGGCAGGGGACAATTTTAAATTTGGACCTGTTGAATTCTTGGGTCTCAAGACAAGATCAATAGTTCTTGTAGCTCTTTTTTAAAGTTGATGACTTCATCTGAGAGTCTCACAGGGAAGACAACAAATCTGCCTAGCAGAAAGTATGGATCCAGTGTAAGAGCAGCTGGGTAAAAGAGTGTCTTACTGGTATACCACAGGTGAACTCTCCTTCCCTCTGGAAGGCCGGGACTTTGACTTGGAAAAAACAAAGCTTTGTTGAAATAGTCAGAATATCTGGAGTTAAAAAAATTCTCTTCTATAACATCAGATGTTTCAAGCTGTCACAATCTATGAAACAGGGAGAATAGACATTAATACTGTAAATAGCTCCCATAGATACTGACAACTACTGTTTCAGACAGTTGCTAGTACAGCTCCAGTTTTGTTATCACATCTACTCAGTTCACCCTCCACTCCTTTCATAACATTGTAATAAGTACATCTTCTGAAAAATTAGACTGAACAACCTCTTTCAACAGGAAGGCATTGCTCTAAGATTACTTCTTGACAAAGATATTAGGGGGGCAGAGAGGCAGAAAGGGATAAGGAAGAAAGAGGATCTGTTAAGATTAAAATGTCAACTCTAGTCATTAGTGCTTCAGGCTCATTGGCATAATCTGTATTGCCTGTCCTAGGCTCAGCATTGTCCCCTGGAGTATTTGCCTGATAAGTGAGTATTTCTTTTAAAAGCAACAATAAGAATAAGGTAAATTATTGTCATTAAAGTAATCTTATTTGGTTATGAGAAGACTGTGCAAGTAGATTCCTTTCAGTTGCCTAAAAATTAATCTCCTGTACAATGCAAACCCTGTGTGTACAATGCTGAACACAAAGAAGAGAGGTACCTTATTAAAGGTACTCTGTCTAGCCAGATGACTAGTGAATGTAAACCCTCATAGATAATGAGGTCTTTGAAGTTAAGGTAGACATTGAAGAAATTGGGAACAGAATGATTGACCTGGAAACAGACATGTACGAAAGAGTGAAATTACGATCTCTAACACAATAAAATTAAATTGCTTGGATGAGGAGGGGAAGGAGAGATAGACCAGGTAGACAAATCAAGAGAGAATAATCATAGAATCACAGAACCGTTTAGGTTGGAAAAGACCTTTAAATCATCAAATCCAACTGTTAACTTAACACTGCCAAATCTACCACTAAGTCTACACGTCTTTTAAATAACTCCAGGGATGGTGACTAAACAACCACTTCCCTGGGTAACCTGTTCCAATACTTGACAGCCTTTTCAGTGAAGAAATTTTTCCTAATATCCAACCTAATCCTTCCCTGGCACAACTTGAGGCTATTTCCTCTTGTCCTAGCACTTGTTACATGGGAGAACAGACTGACACCCACCTTGCTACAACCTTCTTTCAAGTACTTGTACGGAGTGATCAGGTCTCCCCTGAGCCTCCTTTTCTCTGGGCTAGACAGCCCCAGTTCCCCCAGCCGTTTCCAGTTCCCCAGCTTCATTGCCCTTCTCTGGACACACTCCAGCACCTCAATGTCTGTCTTGAAGTGAGGGGCCCAGAACTGAACACAGTACTCAGGGTGCAGCCTCACCAAGGCCTAGTACAGGGGGAGCATCACTTCCCTAGTCCTGCTGGCCACATTACTCCTGATACAAGCCAGTACAACATTGGCCTTCTTGGCTACCTGGGTACACTGCTGTCAGCCGGCTGTTGACCTATACCCCCAGGTCCTTTTCTGCCAGGCAGATTTCCAGCCACTCGTCCCCAAGCCTGTAACGTTGCATGGGATTGTTGTGACCCAACTGCATGACCCGGCACGGAGCCTTGTTGAATTTCGTACAATTGGCCTCAGCCCATTGATCCAGTCTGTCCAGATCCCTCTGTGCTGGTTTTTGCTGGGATAGAGTTAATTTTCTTCATAGTAGCTGGTGTGGGACTATGCCTTGGATATGTACTTGAACTAGTGTGGATAATTCAGGGATGTTTTCATTGTTGCTGAGCAGGGCTTACACAGAGTCAAGTCTTTTCTGCTTCTCACCCCACCCTACCAGCAATTAGGTTGGGGGTGCACAAGGAGCTGAGAGGGGACGCAGCTGGGACAGCTGACCCCAGCTGACCAAAGGGATATCCCATACCATATGACGTCATGCTCAGCATATAAAGCTGGGGAAGAAGAAGGAGGCAGGGGGATGTTTGGAGTGATGACATTTGTCTTCCCAAGTAACCATTAGGCATGATGGAGCCCTGCTTTCCTGGCGATGGCCGAACACCTGGCTGCTGACGGGAAGCGGGGGATGAATTCCTTTGTTTGTTTTGCTTGTGTGGGTGGCTTTTGCTTTACTTGTTAAATTGTCTTTTTCTCAGCTCACGAGTTTTCTCACTTTCACCCTTCTGAATCTCTCCCCCATCCCATTGTGAGGGGAGTGAGTGAGTGGCTGTGTGGTGCTTAGTTGACATTTGGGGTTAAACCACACCACCCACAAGTCCTTCTCTACTCGCAAAGAGCAGGTCCAGGGGGCCACCTTCCCCAGCTGGTCACTCACCAGCTGTGTCAGGAAGGTATCTTCCACACTCTCCAGAAACCTCATAGACTGTTTCCTCTCTGCTGTATTGTATTTCCAGCAGACATCTGGTATGTTGAAGTCACCCACGAGAACAAGGGCTAGCAATCCTGAGACTTTTCCCAGATGCTTATAGAATATTTCATCTGCCTCTTCATCCTGGTTGGGTGATCTGTGACAGATTCCCACCATGATATCTGACTTGTTGGCATTCCCCTTGATTCTTACCCATAAACACTTGACCCTATCATTACCATCATCAAGCTCTAGACAATTAAAACACTCCCTCACATACAGGGCTACCCCACCACCTCTCTGTCCTTGTCTATCCCTTCAGAAGAGTTTATAGTCATCCATTGCAGCACTGCAGTTGTGCGAATCATCCCACCACATTTCCATGATGGCAACTATGTCATAGTTTTCCTGGTGCACAATGGCTTCCAGCTCTTCCTGTTTGTTGCCCATGCTGCATGCATGGGTGTAGATTCACTTCAGTTGAGCTATTGATCCCACCTTCCTGGTGGGAGAAGCCCTAATTCCAACATGACCACTCTTGGGCACTTCCATGGTTTCTAACACATCAATAACCCTTACATCTTTGCTGTCACATGGATCTCCATCCCCTATGGCAGACTGAAGGACTTCGGTAGCACACTGTCCTTCAAACATTGGCATGCCATCTCCAGGCTTATCTCTAGCGAGCATGGTTATATCCCTTTTCCCCTTCAAATCTAGTTTAAAGTCCTTTCAATAAGCCCTGTTAACTCCTGCACAAAGATACTTTTCCCCCTTTGAGACAGCTGTACCCTCTCTGTTACCAGCAGGCCTGGTGTCCTGTAGACTGACCCATCATCAAAAAAATGAAAATTCTGCCATTGACACCAGGCTTGGAGTCAGGTATTGGTCTTCTGGCTCTTCCTGTTTCTTCCATCATCATTCCCTGCAACTTGAAGGATAGAGGAGAAAACTGTTTGTGCTCCTGATCCCTTACCCAGTTGTCCCAAGGTCCTGGAATCTCGCTTGATTGCCCTCAGACTTGTTGCAACTTCATCATTGCCTATCTGAAAAATCAATAATGGATAATAATCTGAGGGCCATACCAGGGTAGGAAGCTCTCTCTTCACATCTTTAACTGGGGCCCTAGGGAGGCAGCAGACTTCCCCAAGAAGCGGGTCTGGTCTGCGTATTTGACCTTCTGTTCCCTTCAGAAGGGAGTCTCCTGTGAAAATGACACTTCTTTCTTTCTTTATGGAAGCAGTTTTAACACAAGGCATAGGCTGAATTAACCTCTGCAACACCTCCAATGTAGATGAACCATCACCTTCATTATTGTTCGTTTCCACTTGCACAGCCTCATACCTACGATGCAGGGGTACCTGGGCAGGTGGGGTAGTCACAGAGGAGATGGGCCTGCTGCGCCAGGCAGGAAGTTGCCACCATTGCCCCCTATCCCTTAAGTCACCGTGTTCAGCCAGGTGGAGAGAGGACAGGGAATCCTCCATATCATGTGTCCTGTCTGCCTGTTGGTCCTGCCTCAGGGAAGGCAGGGTGCCATTTCAGTAGCTTAATTCTCTCTCACACTCCCTGATAATCCTCAACCTACTCACCTCCTCCTGGAGCTCTGTCACTAAGTGGAAGAGTTCTCCTACCTGGGCACACATCCCACAGGTGTGTTCGCTGCTGCAGTCCAATACTGGCATAAGGGCAGGGCACCTGGGTGGCAGCGCATTCCCACCGGAGAACTGTCTGGGCAGCTGCATCAGTCGTGGCAGGTGCACAGCTTAGAAAGGCCATGGCTTTCTGCTGGGTGGATACCGTTGCTCCCTGGTTGAGCTGACAGAGCTTCAGCACCCTTCCTGCACACCCTTCCATGTGAACTGCGGTCCCACGCCCTTGCTGATGCACCATGCCCTGGTTGCTGACACTTCCTAAGGGCTTCTTTTATACAGGGGGGGAGCTTGGGCGCTGTTGCTCCTGGCCCTGACCAGGTCCCATCAGCCGCTGTGGCGTGGGTTGTGGGCTCCTGGCAGCTCCCGGCTCTCCCTAAGGTTCCTCTGGTTCGGGAAGCCCCTCTGTGCACCACACTAGAGCACTCCACTGCAGATTGTGCTGGCACCAGAGCTGCTTGCCTCAGCTGTGAAAGAAACTGTGAAAGAAGGCAGAATATGAGAATAAAGTGTTTCCCTGAATATGTAGAAAAACTGGAATCAAATTTCTAAAGCAATATTTTAAGCATATTCTAAAGCAGGAAGGAGAATTAGAAATAACTAAGAGATCCCACCATTTTTTGTCCTTTCCTAACACAAGAAAACCAAAGGACATGACATGAACAGCAATAACAAGACAGATTGAGAAGAACTAAGTACTCACTGTGATAAGTCAAAAAGAACATTTTTTTTCAAGATATAACAGCTACTATCTTTAAAGAAAGCTAGCATGAATGAATTTTCTGTCTGCTGTAGGGCAACCTATGCAGGATATTGATGGAGTTTCCCCTTTTAAGCTCATTGCATCAAGAACAGCAGTAAATCTTAAAGAGATATTCGTGAGTTAAATCCCGTATAATATTAAATCTGGTAGCTGACAAATCCTTCTGAAAGACGGAAGGATTCAGAGGTAGAGCATGAGACAATTTTAAGCATTTCAGTGTCAGTCAAGGTTGGAAAAACATAATTCACTTACAAGAGTATATGCAGGTCATATTCATGGGCATATAGCAGTAACTGGAGGGAAGGTACGAACATAGGAGAAGACATCACTCTCACTGGTCAGAGAAATGAGGATGTTTCACTATGGTGACAAGGCAGACAGATGTGGTTACCTGCAGCAAAGACACCACCGTAACCAGGACTGTGGGATCAGCACCCCACTGCTAGTTTTTATGTCATAGAAGGAGAGAACCAGCAGTTTTCCTAGAATCATAGAATCGTTTAGGTTGGAAATGATCTTTAAGAACATCGAGTCCAACTAAACCTAGCATGGCCAAGTCCACCGCTAAACCGTGTCCTTCACACCTTTTAAATGCCTCCAGGGATGGTGACTCAACCACTTCTCTGGGGAGCCTGTTCCAATGCTTGACAACCCTTTTGGTGAAGAAATTCTTCCTAATATCCAATCTAAACCTCCCCTGGCACAACTTGAGGCCATTTCTTCTTGTCCTATCACTGGTTATTTGGGAAAAGAGACCGACGCCCACCTCATTACAACCTCTTGTCAGGCAGTTATACAGAGCGATAAGGTCTCCCCTGAGCCTCCTTTTCTCCAGGCTAAACAACCCCAGCTCCCTCAGTCGCTCCTTGTAATACTTATGCTCATAAGACCTGATGCAATGCCCCTCTGTCCTGCATGGCCATCACATGGAACTCTACTTCATCCATACCAGTCTGGTTCTTCGTCTCTTACTACTTTATATCTCTGAAACAGAAGTCCAGCCCTTCGTCATGAAGACTAGGATACATCTATATTTGAAGAAAAATACAAAAACGTGGTTTTCTTTATGAAGAAAGACTTGGACTGTCCTAGGCCTAGAAAGCAGGAGCTGGCTTGCATGAAATCATCTGTGTCTGTAAGGGTTGAAGAATACAGAGAAGGCTGGACACACAATGAATAACTGTTGAGCCTACAGCACTGAAAGCCCTGTGCACAAGACCAGATAACAAGCTTGATTCTTGTCTAGTCTATGCTCTTTATATGTATGAAGGTTTAAAGTGTGTGGCCACTTTGATTAGTCAGTCTGGAGTGCAACTTGCAAAGAAATTGATTTTAGGGCATAACAAGGATGTATTCGTGACACAGCTGTGCTGGTGAAGCTATTAGTTATGTTATTAGAAAGGTGTATCCTCAGGAGTGTTGAGAAAGATGGGAATAATCAGTTGAAAGAAACCTTGTATCTTGAAAGACAAGGAAAGAGAGGAACCTTCTATTTTAGCGTTAACTGCAGATGTTACATAGTTGTACCACGAATACAACTGCAAAACCCAAAGTTGTGAGCATTGCCCATAACTAACAGCAATGACAGTGTTGTCTTCCAACTGTGCATGTGACTTCATATACACTGGGGAAACAAGTTGCCCTGGCACGTTACTTCAGGCATAGGAGTGTAGAACTGTTCGGTCTGGCATCCTGCAACACCAATGCTACCTAGGCAAGAAGATTTTAATATTAAAGGGAAACGTACTAATTGTTTGTATTTGATCTGGCACTCTGCCCTTGAGCCTTGGTTGTGATTTAGATGTAACAAGGTTTAGGTAACAGAATGGGGCCATTAATATCTATCTTTATTAAGAATAAGCCCTTATTGGAGCCACAAGGCAACACAGCCTTTTCCAAATCATAGAATAACTTAGTATAGGATGAACCACTGAAGTCCATCTCATCCAACCTCCTGACAAAATCAGGGCTTATTGTACAAATATATTATATTAGCATTCATTATTTCATTTATGGTAATACAGTGTATGTTTTCACATTCAGACAGTAATGTTTTCGTAGTTAGAGACTGTATAAGACAGAAACATGCTCTTTATTCTGCTGTTTGCATAGCTGCTGCTGTTGTAATAGGGCTTAGATCCATGACTAGGTCTTCTAGATACTACAAGAATCCATGTAATAAAGTTAAGCAAAGACAAATAAGCAGAGCATTTGACAGATAGTCTAGCATTCCAGTTAATGCCTTAGGAAATACTGGTCATTTTGCCATTGTCTACCAATAGATGGTCTCGTCCCATAAAGATGTGTAGCAGAATTGTTTAACCCTTTAGGAAGACCAAAAGTTTACATGCGAGTACAACAAAACAAATACCACTGGAAGGCTGCATTGCCATTCAGCAAGACC
>NW_009620424.1:664-12976 GCF_000690535.1 Cariama cristata | reverse complement strand
TCCATGATCTTCCCAGGCACAGAGGTGAAATGCTGCACTCCTTTACCACCCTTCACCAAAATTGTTTTAACTCAGGTTCTATTTTATTTATTCCCTCCAGCACACCATCCTCTTCAATGCTTACATTGCTTTTACCTTTGTTTTCATTTCCCTCTTGTGATTGTTGTCCCACCATGCTTCTCCTGTCTCTGTTGTATCTGGTTTCAGATCCTGCATCAATACTTCCAGTTCCCCCATTTTCTTGCCAGGTTCCTCCCCATCAGCATACAAACACAGGACTTACTACCTCTCACTCTCTGTTTCCCGGCCCATCTATACAGAAGTCTGTCAGCATCTGACCTTCTTAGAAGTCAGTTCCTCAGTTCAGGACCAATGGCATCAGCAGCACAAGATGACTGTCAGGGTGTCAGTGAGAGGCAGCAAAACCATTTTTGCCAGCTGTGGCCCCTCAGTGCTTTTCAAGATGAGGAACCAGATCCCTAGGGGATGGACATGCTCTCTTTCTATATGATAGATGGTGTGTTTTCTCCTTCAACACTTCCAAAGAGTGTAAATCAGAGTGAACCGGTACTGTTCTGGGAGTCTCACAAGCAACTGTTGGCAGTACTGAATACTACAGATATATAGATATATTTATTTTACAAGGCAGGGCATGGATACTGATAGGCAACTTGTCCAAAAAAGCTGCAGAAAGACACACTTGGTCTTCTTGAGCTTTAATGCTGCCAAACTATTTTTTTAAGCTGGATACACTGCCTGTTTAATCCATTTTAATATCTTTTCATTTGTTAAGGCGTACCTTGTGGGTCGGATAAGGTTCAACCACTAGAAAAATGTTATGACATAAATATTATGGAAATAACTCATATAAATTACAAGCTTAAACTCACTTTTCCTAGCCAGGAAGAAGATGGAAAGAAAAATAAGGAATTCTACTTTTCCTCCTCCTTTCTGAAAATCTGACATGAGAGAGATCCCTTGGGATGCAGATCTCCAAGCTATGGAAAGCAGAGCTGGGACTGTCAGATTAGCACTGTCTGGCATACGACCCACCCCAGGGCCCTCTCTGTCCCATGGCCTCCCACAAGCAGGGAAGCTTCACCCCCACCAGCACCACAGGGCAGCGGGGGAAATCCTTGCTCCCACAACCTCAGCTGGCTCATCCACGGGTTTCCTGGGCTACAAACCCAAATCATTGCTGTTAGCAAGCAAACCTCTACCCTTACCATAGCAGATCTATGATGGTGCAGCCAACAGTTTCCAGTTCCCCGAGGTGGAGGCCAATGTGGTCTTGAACAAAAGCAGTCCAAGAATTGAAAACTTTCACTGCAGCGTTTGGGTAAAGCAAACCAGATTCACCAGTGGCCTCCTACTTTGCCAAAATGGCACAGAAATGAGAGATGTAGAAGGTGCTACCTGAATTCACATTTTTTTTTTCTTTTCAGATCACTGAGAGAATAATTGTTTTATTTGTCGTGATCAACAGTCAGGAAGAAGTACAAGGGAAATACGTTGTGTGCGTTTTATTTTTCCTTTGGAATTTATTAGATGTGGTCAGGTAAGGAGTCAATGGCGAAACCATGACGGGAAAATGGGTAGCCCATCACCCCACCCGCAGTGTGCTGCAGGCTCATTTTATTATTTCAAAGTTGGTAGAAAAGCATATTAGCCATTTTAAATAAATACTTGGACCTTATAAGCTACTTATTTTTACAAAAATCCACATAGTTGAGAGGCAGAGTGACTTACAAAAGTAAATTGTTGCATTAACATTTGTAGTTCAAAAGCTTTAACCTTTTTAACAAAAATTTAACAAAAATTTTAAAAAAAATTTTAAAAAAACTTTAAAAAAAGAAGGAAATCACAGCTATCTCCTGGGGAACAGCAATTCCCAAAACTGATTTACAATCCTATTGCTTTTTTTTGCCCTTTTTTTTTTTTTTTTAACTTCTCACTTCAATCCAAGGCAGCACTGGCAGAACTTCTTGCTCAGACAGAAAGACTCTTCTAGGTCAATTGCACTGTGCTTTCGAAAAGGCCAAGAGCTCTTGCTGCAAAGACTGAGAATTTTGGTGTAGTAAGGTATATATCACACCACAGGGACAACGCACATGAAGCAAAATGGGTAGGAATACAATTCAGGATTTTTATCTCAAAAATTTTGTATGGTGGAAGGTTACCAGTACCTCCCTGTGGTAAAAGTATAATGGTGAAAATTCCACTTTACTGAGTTTTGCAGATATCTGAAGTCAATAAAATTTCTCAAATGTAACTTAAGCCTCTATGGACCTCAGTTTCTAGACTTTACAGCAGGGAAGACATACGGAATTAAGAAGCATTTTAACAAGACATAGCCGTCATGGCAACCTCTGTACTGGAGAAAAATTTTTTCTTTATCGTTTGTCTTTCTGCTAAAATAGCTCTCTGCTATTTTAAATACATTGCTTTGAGGACTGACTGGGGAATAAGGATTTAGGCAGAAAATCAAAATGTATGTTATAAAAGAGATCTGAAAAAGAAAAGTGTCAGGTAGGATTGATAAGATTTTAGGTCAGCTTCAGAGTATTTGTACCACATGTGTTAATAAACCACTAATTGTATTAATTATTTGGATTATTGCTCCATCCCATTTCTTTCTGAAGTTTGTAAAGCTAAATAGTAGAACCTAATCTCAAATGAAAGGGTTCTGTGCAGCTGGAGAGAGGCCAAAAGTGTAAACAATATTGGCTGTAAAGTCCGGTCAGTGCACAATAGTCTAGTCAATGCATCATTATTTTCCATCATTGCTAAAGAACACAGTCCAGCATCATAGCAGTAACAGTGGCTTGTTTAATAGGCAAGATACTGCGGTCTACTGCAGCAAAGGACCAATTCAAATAATAAGGCATACTACAACTCATACAGATTTAGAATTCTCACCTGATTTATTTTACAGCATTTGTGCCATGTCCTAGCATCTCAAAGAAGCAGTCACGTCTAAAAGTGGACAGGGATCTATCCTATTCCTTAGCCAACTAATTGTAAAGTATTACATGTTCTTCCACATAATTCTTGAGGGACATTAATATCCTGTGCATGGTGGCTAATGATATACTGAGAGCAAATTCTGCAAGGTTTTCTATATCTGATCGTTCCTGCTTATACCATAAACAGCCCAAGAAGGTGTATAGAGAGAGCATAGCTATTTGCTTTTTGTATTGGGTTGAGATTATGTCTTAAAAGGAATAATAATAAAAAATTGAGACAATCCTGAGATTGCAGAGGGCAAACTTGAGATAAGATGCTACATTTATAGCCTATCAAACTCTTCTACAGTCCAGGAATGATGCAAAATTAGTCAAATGAATTAATAAGAGGGGAATACAGAAAGTTTGTTTAATGCTGGTTTTATCTGTTAGAAACAGTCCTGGCTAACAGTGGCTTAAAAATCCTTATTTTCGTATCTCTAGCAAGACTACAGGGCAAAAAGCCTTTCAGTTGACCAAAAATGCAATCATCAGACCTGTTTCTCTGGTGTTTGAAAAGCTGCTGGACCACTTCTAGGCTGAACTAGCTAGGATTAGCTGCCTTTGGAGACTGAAGTCCTAGGCATTCCAGTCTCCCAGTGAGCAACCCTAACAGCCACAGTAAGAATAAAATGCTGCGATACATTTTGACACTGTCTCCCATAACATCCTCATAGGTAAGCTCAGGAAGCGTGGACTAGATGAGTGGACAGTGAGGTGGACTGAGAACTGGCTGAATGGCAGAGCTCAGAGGGTTGTGATCAGCAGCACAGAGTCTAGGTGGAGGCCTGTAGCTAGTGGTGTTCCCCAGGGATCAGTTCTGGGTCCAGCCTTGTCCAGCTTATTCGTCAGTGACCTGGATGAAGGCATGGAGTGTACCCTCAGCAAGTTTGCTGATCACACGAAACTGGGAGGAGTGGCTGATACACCAGAAGGCTGCGCTGCCATTCAGCCAGACCTGAACAGGCTGGAGAGTTGGGTGGAGAGGAACCTAATGAAGTTCAACAAGAGCAAGTGTAGGGTCCTGCACCTAGGGAGGAATAACCCCATGCACCAGTACAGGCTGGGGGTTGACCTGCTGGAGAGCAGCTCAGCAGACAAGGACCTGGGAGTCCTGGTGGATAACATATTGACCATGAACCAGCAATGTGCCCTTGTGGCCAAGAAGGCCAATCATATCTTGGGGTGCATTGGGGACAGTGTGGCCAGCAGGTAGAGGGAGGTTCTCCTCCCCCTCTACTCTGCCCTGGTGAGGCCACATCTGGAGTGCTGTGTCCAGTTCTGGGCTCCCCAGTCCAAGAAAGACAAGGAGCTACCAGAGAGAGTTCAACAGACGGCAGCAAAGACGATGAGGGGACTGGAGCATCTCCCTTATGAGGAAAGGCTGAGGAAACTGGGTCTGTTCAGCCTGGGGAAGAGAAGACCGGGAGGGGATCTGATCAATGCTTACAAATACCTTAAGGGAGGATGTCAAGAGTACAGGGCCAGATTCTTTTCAGTTGTGCCCAATGACAGGAAAAGGGGTTTCTTGAAACACAGGAAGTTCCATCTTAATATGAGGAAGAACTACTGTACTTTGGGGGTGGCAGAGCACTGGCACAGGCTGCCCAGAGAGGTTGTGGAGTCTCCTACTCTGGAGATACTCAAAACCTGCCTGGATGAGATCCTGTGCAACTTGCTGTAGGTGACCCTGCTTTGGCAGAGGGGTTGGACTAGATGATCTCCAGAGGTCCCTGCCAACCCTGCTGACTCTGTGATTCTCTGGTTCTGTGATTGGAGTGCAACAGCTTTTTTTGCACTACCCCTTCTGAGGTCCAGGGGAGGGGCAGCTGTACTACAGAAGATTAAGTATCTGTGTTTACCTTGCTGTTTAGCCTCCTCCAGCAGTAGTTTAACTAGTTCAGGAGTCATAAATCAGCATTTTCTCAGTCCCAAGCAACAGTCATATTCTGCCTGCCCCTCTCAGTTGTAACATCCCTATCTGAAATCCATTTTCACGCTGGTTTCTCATAGAACCTTCTGGCTGGAGGGCTGTACTGCTGTCTGCCTGCTCTAGGTAGCACCTCAGCCAACCCTTATGAAACAACGAACGATCTACTTTCAGACTCAATTAGGGCCTGAACAAAACTGTTGCAGTATTGCTGTGAAATTTTCTTAGATAGGCAGCTTCAAGCTCTTCTGCAATTCCCTTTCATTTTTCAATAATACATCTTTATTTTAAAGACATGATCATTCCCTCTGAGTTCATCTGCTGTTCCTCTTGCTGCAGGTACACTTACAACATGCTAGCAAGGATGGGGATATACTACCTACCACTGACATGGCTCAACTTCTCACTGTGCATCCCACTCTATCCCCTTTCAGTTCTGGCTAAAGGTAAGGAGATGGGAAAGGTACCAATGACTTGCTTCCTTAATCTTCTTCAATAAAATTTGATCAGTTCAACTGTCTTTGTGTTTAAGATATTTCTTTTTGTGTTGCCAAAGTAGTCATAAATGTTTATGTACTCTCATATTAACCTGTATGTCACCTATCTTTCTCTTTTCTGTACTTTTTTCCTTAATAGGGATTCTCTGGGGTTTGTGTGCCTGGTTTTTGTTTTGTTTTGCTTTTTAACAGCATAGGATAATGTTCATTTTTTGGGGTACAGCAGGAAAATAAACCCACAAAAGACACATGGATTCCCCCATTCCAGACTGACCACATTAGACAGCAAGTCCCAAAGCCACCTTCTCCCCCACTGAGGATGACCTCACTGGCTCAAGCTGTACTTAGCACCTTGTCATACTTACACCAGGAAGTGTACCCACCACTATCATCTTGAAAGTCGTGAAACTACAGGAGTGACAGAACTTGTTATTGAATAGGATATCCTTGCTAATTCTAGTATTAAGAGCAATTAGCACCTCAGACCTACAAAACTGAACTCAAGGAGAAAACAGCATGTGCGTACGCATACGAATGACATGGTAAATTCAGCCTATAATATAGCTATCTGTGCCTTAAAGATAACTGACTTTTACGTGAAGCTTTTTGATGATCTTCCACCTCGTTTTGACTAAAGATTTACCATGTTATTTTACAGCATTTGCAATTTGTGTATCACTGCCTTACTTTGAATCCTTTGGCACATACTCCATCAAGCTACCATTTCCATTCGCCTTCTCCATCTACTTCCCCTATGTTCTGAAAATGTACCTGCTAGTGCTCTTCATAGGTAAGTACCTCATCTTCCAGACAGCTGGGTCACAACAGAACTGGGATACCTATGGCAACAAAAAATGAAACCAGTTTAGCTCCTTTCACAAACTCTAACTCTCTCTGCCACATCTCCCACAGACCACTGCAGGGAAGTTCATCACCAGCTGTTCTGATTTTTTATGTCCTTCAAATACAAATAATTGAATTTGCAAGAGACACCGTGTGTGTGAGGCATAAAAATACAAAATAAAAATATTGCTTCAGTGATCCTGGCCTTACAGCTACTTATTGAAGTTTGCTTCCTCCCCGCCCCCCCCAGCCTCAATTCCCATTTGATCATACCCTGATTTTGTGCAACCCCTCCTTACTCATTCCTCCTAGCTGTTATGAGAAGTTATATCTAAATTAAGACTTTTACAGCTTGATTATCCAAAGGGGTGAAAAAAGAGCGCACCCCAAAACCTGCATGTAAATAGACCCCTTCTCTTTCTCAACAAAATACTTTTGAAATATCTTAAGTGAATTTGGATGCAGTACACTCAAGTCTTTGTTTTGTCCTTGGCTTTAACACTGATATGAAGGATCTCATCTTCGTGATGCAGTGCTCTGTTCCTAAGTTCATGGAAGGAACTCTGCAAGGTTGCCAGATGAAGGCTACTACTGTTCCTTCTAAATGAATTGAAGACACTTTGAACTCTACTCCTTTGTTCTTACACCATTTTGTGTTTTGATTCAGGTATGTGCTTTATCATCCAGAACCTCTTCTCTGAAAGGAAGACACACCTAGGGACAGGCAGCATCAAAAAGAAAAGAAGCTAAGTTGGTATTTTGTTTGAAAATAAATATATTCCCAGTGGGCTGCTGCATATCATAGGTTAAAAAGAAATTAGATGAAGATTTTCAATACAAATCTGCTGTTTGCACGTACAGTATCTGGCTGTGTAGAATTTTCAGAAAAGGCAGGTTTCTTTAATGCACCTCAAAAATGGAGCAGCTCAAAATAACTAGTTACTTTTGAAAGTTTTGACTTCAAATGACAGGAATTTTAAAAATGAATATATTTTTTCTAACATATATTAAAGAAGTCTGAAAAAATTTGAAGAGTGCCTCCACTCACAATCACACTAACAACCCTTATTTTGGTGTTAATTCTTGCTTCATTAGCAACAGATATTCTGTAATGACAATACCATTTAATCTGTAAGATTATTTTATATTAGGCCAACATGTATGTGCCTCATATATAAATGCTAAATTGGCTAGAACTGGAATCTCCCTAGGAGAAGAACCTGGAAACTTTGCAACCTATGAGATTCATATGCAGACTAGCCCCAGGCATTCACAAAGGATCTCTCACATTTTGGCCCAACCTTCACTTCTCCAAACAAGATTCCCAAAAATGCAGCTAAACTACAAAGGCAAGTGGTCAGGTACTCATCTACTATATATTTAAGGGGATATTTAGGGGTCAGAAGTAAAAACTTGATATCATGTGTCTGGCAGACATGAAGAATCTCTTTCCCCAGAATTATTTTCTTCCATGAACAGCAGGCAGAGATGCAAAAGAAGTGTGATGTAGTCAGGCCAAATACATGTTCTGTAAAGGGAAGGGAATGACTATCAAAAGCCATGTGCAAAATTCATTTTACTTAAGTGCATTGCTCCTTGTACTTCTGTAGGACTACCTGAGAATGCAACTAGAACATAGTCTTTTCAAAGGCTGGGAATGAAGAATACGAACAGCAACCCAGTGCAGTACAGGCAAAAATGGACAAATAACTGCTTAGAGGCCAGCAGGGGCTTTTTTGATGTTTCATCTATATCAATTATCACCTACATTTGAATTCAAGCAGGTGGGGAGAAAAGTGAGGGTGTTTTCTTGAGTGTGACTGAAAACTGGGGAGAGGGAGGAAAGATAATAGTTGGAGAGAGAAAAGATAACAGTTGGAGGGAAGAAAATATTTAAAAGGAAATTTAACACTATCACAATATGAAGAGGCTTTTGCCCGTATGACTGTCTAAACCATGCAGCTTAAGAGGGTATACAAGGAAAGAATGAAGCTGGCCTTGAAGAACTCCTTTGTTATGAAAGGTGACCTACTATCATTTTTATTTATTTAATATATGTGGCGGACAATGCCTGCAGACTATTGTGACCACTGGAGTATTTGCAAACCATAAGCAACAAGGTCATGCATGCAATAGTATAGGGTCAACCTGGATTATTATTTTTTTTTTGAAAGCACTGCAGTCAGAGGTAGGAATTTGGAACCTATTAGAGAAACAGAAGGACTTCCACTTTGGTCTTCTGTTTGACCCAAACTGACTCAAGTGCGGACAATGTGAAGAAACATACAGAGCAGCTGAACAGGATGACAGCTTTGAAGAAGAGAGCTAGAACAAGAACACTTCACATCAAACCACTCTGTCACACGCTAAAGGTGAAACATGGACATTTTTCCCCTTGGAAACTCAATCTAACGTGTTTGTTATCAAACTGCCTGGAGAGAACATACCCTGTAGGTGGAAACATGACCTATGATACTGTGGCAAGGCTTTGACAGTGGGGAAGGTGCAGGGATGGCCTCCATGAGAAGAAGCCGGGGGCTTCCCCCATGCCAGACACAGCTGGTTCCAGGCAGCTCTGAAACAGCCACTGTGGGACAGTGCTGAGCCAAACAGCAAAGCTGATGGCACCTCTGTGAAAATATTTAAGGAAAGGTAAAAAAGGCAGCAGCTATGAGAGAGAAGACTAAGAAAAATGTGAGAGAAACAGATCTTCAGACACCAAGGTCAGTGGAGAAGGAAAGGAGGAGGTGCTCCAGGCACTGCAGCAGATTCCCCTGTGGCCCATGGGGAAGACCGTGGTGGAGCGGGGTGTCCCTCTGCAGCCCATGGAGGATCAGGGCAGACAGGACATCCACACTGCAGCCTGTGCAGGACCCCACACTGCAGCAGGTGGATGTGCCCTGAAGGAAGCTGCAGCCCATGGAGAGGCCACACAGGAGCAAGTTCCTGGCAGGAACTGTGGCCCATGAGGGACCCACACTGGAGAAGCCTTTTCCAGATGGACTGTACACCATAGAAAGGACCCAAGCTACAGCAGTTCTTGAAGAGCTGCAGCCTGTGAGAAGGAACCATGTTGAAGCCGTTCATGAAGGACTGTATCCCATGGGAGCGACCCCATGCTGGAGCAGGGGAACAGTGTGAACAGGAACAAGCAGCAGAGATGAAGGTTTATGAACTGACTGCAACCCTCATTCTCTACCCACCCTGCACCGACTGGGGAGGGAGGAGTTGGAAGAGTCAGGAATGAAGGAGTGAAGTTGAGCCTAGGAAGAAAGCAGGGGTGGGGGGGAAGGTGTTTTGTGTTTGTTTCTTACCATGCTACTCTATTTTTAACAGGCAATAAATTACTCTTCCCCAAGTCAAGTCTCTTTTTGTGCCAGTAAATGGTAAATGATCTCCCTGTCTTTATCTTGACCCACAATCTTTCTCATCCTATTTTCTCCCTGTCCTGTTGAGAAGGCAGAGAGGAGCAGCTGAATGGGCATCTGGCAGCCAGCCAAGGCCAAACCTACCACAGATATTCATACTAAGCCATGTTTATTGTTTTATGTTAAAAAAACCCAACATGGTGTGATGCTCTCCCTTTGCATTCTTACAGCTGGCTAAAAGCCTGGAGTAGAACAGCTCTTTAAAATTCAACTATGGGGAAGACCCCCAAACCTGCAAGAAAAAGGCATGAAGCTAATGACAGAAGACTTCCCCACTTCTTTCTGGTGCAGAGGTAACTTCAGGCAGGCAATTGGGAGATCCAGGGAATCAGCCTTCCATGTGTGACCACAGCAGGCCACTGTAACCCACTGTAACTTCAGCTCCAATGCCTTACCTTAGTTGCTGGAAAAGGTCACGATTGGACAGGCAAAAAGGTGCTTAAAAAGTTGCCCAAGACTTTCCACCTCTGCGAACCTAAATCTTTGTTCAAAACTTGTATCATTCTTGAGATCCCAGCTCCTCTGTATCTCCATTTAGATCTGATAATGGAATCAAAATAAGCAATGTTCTTATATATTCTAAATAAACATCGGCAAAATAACGTACTGCATAGACAACGGTGAAGAAATATCACTAGAGAAGTGGTATATAATTGAAAGTGGTCAAACAATCTCTTTAGGAGCAGAAGGATACCTGACTACTGTTAAATTTGTCTAACATTTAAAAAACCACTAGTTTTAGTACAGCTTATGTACTGTGAGACTGAATTCATAAATATGCATATGAAACACATACAGTGTAGCAAAGAAATTATACCTAAGTGCTAAAGATAGAAAAAAAAAAAAATATCCCTTCAGTTTGCCCACAGAACAGATACACTGGAATCACAAGAACTTGTCCTACCAATATCTTCACCACCAGCTTCCTTTGCTGCCTTCCCACTCATCTAAAATTCAGTAGCAACTAAATTACCCACCTCAGTCCTTGAAAATCATTGTCTCCAGAGCAAGACATTATTTTGAAAGAGATCACCTAGAAATAAAAATCATATTCATTTCTCTGGTCCTATCACACAACAGGAGGAATAGTCTTTCCATCATAGGCTATGTGTATACTTGCAGGTACAGCAGCCCAATAGGAATGGAACTATAGAGTGAAAGGATTCAAAATGAGGACCCAACAGCCAACTTATCTGCCTTTCAGAGGGTTTTACTTCAAACCAGCTCTAATTTAGTCCTGTAAGCTGAACACACGGAATTGTAGAGTACACTGGTGTATTTAGAATAGAAAAGTTCCTGTTGGAAGGGACCTACAATGATCACCTAGTCCAGCTGCCTACCAATTCAGGGCTGACCAAGTTAAAGGATATTATTAATGGCATTGTCCAAATGTCTCTTAAACACTGACAGGCTTGGGGCATTGGCCACCTCTCGGAAGCCTGTCCCAGTGTTTGACCACCTTCAAAGAAACATTTCTTAATGTCAAGTCTGAACCTTACCTTTGAACCATTCCCAAGCATCCTGTTGTCAGATCCCAGGGAGAAGAGATCAGCACCTCCCTCTCCACCTCCCCTCCTCAGGAAGCTGTAGAGAGCAATGAAGTCGCCCCTCAGCCTTTTCTCCAAACTAAACAAACCCAGAGTCCTCAGCTGCTCCTCACAGGACATGTCTTCCAGCCCTTCCACCAGCTTTGTTGCCCTCCTGTGGAGGCATTGAAGGACGCTGACATCCTTCTTAAATTGTGGGGTCCAGAACTGCACACAGTACTTAAGGTGAGGCCGCACAATGCTAAATATGGTAGGATAATCCCCTCTTGACCGGCTGGTTATGCCGTGTTTGATGTACCCCAGGATGCGGTTTGCCCCCTCGGCTGCCAGGACACACTGCTTGCTCACATTGAGCTTATCTACAACCAGCAACCCCAGATCCTTCTGCAGGGCTGCTCTCCAGCCACTCCTCTCCCAATTTATACTTGTGTCTGGCATTACTCCATCCCAGGTGCAGAATCCGGCACTTCGACTTGTTAAATTTCATCCCATTAATCCCATAATCCCCTTATCATAGAAGGATATCGAATTAGTTAAACAGGACTTTCCCTTTGTGAACCCATGTTGACTGTGCCCAATGATTGCACTGTTCTTTAAAAGTGTTTCAATAGCACCCAGCGTGATCTTCTCCATCGTTCTTCCAGGTACTGAGGTTAAAGATAGTTTGCTGTCTAAGGTTCAGCTGCATTGTTGCTGCTTAATTTTATCCAAGGAATCTTTGCAAAATTATACTACCATTCACCAAAACCATTTCAGCTCTGCCCTTCAGCCAATTCTTCACCCAGAGCACCGTGAACCCACACATCCCACAGCTGAACAACTTGTCCAGAAGGATTCTGCGAGGGACAGTATCAAGATCCAGGACAAAACCCAGAAAAATTATATCCGTGGCCTTCCCTTCACCTGCTACAATACTACTTATTGTAGAAGGGGATACCTAACTATCTACCTAACTAACCCTAGTTAGACAGGGCTTTCCCTTTGTGAACCCATGTTGACTGTGCCTGATGATTGCACTGTCCTTTAAATGTCTTTCAGTAGCACCCAGTAGGATCTTCTCCC
>NW_009620424.1:0-617 GCF_000690535.1 Cariama cristata | reverse complement strand
TCTTCCCGCATGCCCTTCTGATAAATTACAGCAATGCTGCCTAGCATCCAGTCAGCAGGGCCCTCCCCAGACGCCCCAGACCTTTGGTAGACAGCTGAGAGGGGTCCTGCTGTAACATCCGCCACCTCCTTCGGTACTCCGGGATGAATCCCACCAGGCCCCATGGACTTACAAAGATTCAACTGATACAACTGGTCATTTACAATTTCAGTGTCCACAACTGGAAAGTCACTGCTCCTACATGTCTCCTCCAACTCAGAGGACCAGGCAGCCCAAGGTCTACCAGTATCAATAAAGACTGACGCAAAAAAAAAAAAAGAGTATTAAATGCTTCTGCCTTTTCTTCATCCCTATTTCTCAGGTGACTATCTTCATCTAGTGTTGGTCCAGTATTTTCCTTAGACCTCCTCTTGCTCTTAACTTCACAAAAAGCTTGGTTTTTTGAGAATCTGACCCAACACTGGCCAGTTTCAACTCTAGTTCACCTTTGGCCTTTTGTGTTTTCTCCCTACACATGCAAACCACAGCTCTGTAATCTTCCTGCGAAGCCTGACCTTGCTTCCAGAGATCATACAACTTCTTTTGCTCAGTTCCAAGAGGAGTTCCCTGTTCAGCCA
>NW_009620423.1:4501-88570 GCF_000690535.1 Cariama cristata | reverse complement strand
TTGATGAATAAGTTGAACAAGACTGGACCTCAAGCACAAGCAGAGATTACTTTGCAAGCCCACTGGCAAACATTCAGGAACTGACCGTTATTTCCTACTCATTGTTTCCTATCTTTTAGCCAGGTATGCATATTAAGATCTTTCCTGTCTCACAGCAGGTTCTCTAACAGGCTTTGGTGAGGGACTTTGCTGACTGCATTTAAGAAATCCAGTTAGGTTTCATCAATCAATTCTCCCTTGTCTACATGCTCACTGACTCCTTCAAAGAACACTAGTGGGTTTATCTTCCTGTCACAAAAGCTGGTTAGATGATTCTCCCATAAATGAATAAATGTTATTTATTCATATGTCATGATCTTATTCTTCATTATAAGCTCTACCAGCTTGCTTTGCACACATTTCTAACTTGTGTGTTTCTGCTTGGAGAATTTTATTAAAAATTGGCATCACCTTCACAACTTTTCATTTCTCTAATACAAAGGCAGGTTTAAATGAGACATCACACACCATAGTCAGGAGATCCATTAGTTCAACCTTGCCTTTCTTTAGAACCCTTCAATGAACAGTATGTGATGCTGCCATTTTGTTTCTCCTGATATTTCTTAATTTGTCCTATTTTTGACACTTGAAGTTGATGCAGCTGAAGTATGCATTAAGGCCTCATGGCGAACAAAAATGGAACATAAAAAGTAATTTCTCTTTTACACTGTTACTTTTCTCACTGCTATTTTCACACCTTCACTGTCTACTGGTCTGCATAATCTTTGTAAGGCATTCACGATATAGTTAGGTAATTAATTATTATTACATTTTTGTGCCTTTTTTAAGTTGATCCCAAACTTCTTTTTAGATTTGTCTTTTTGCATCTCCATATTTAATCTACTGGAGATTGTTCTCTTCTTTTTTCCGCATTTGAACACAGCTTCACCCTTTTTAGGAATACTCCTTCTTTCTTCTAACAGCCTCCTTTATTCTGTTGCTTAGCTATCCTGTATTTTGTTCCTTTGGTCTCTATACACTTCATTTTGATAGGTAGTATGCATTTGATCTGAACCATCAGTAAGAAGGAATTCTCACAATTCTTTCATCTTCAAATAATCTTTTTGCTAGCTGGTGTTTCATGCCTCAAATAAACTGGAACAAGCATGTCCCTCACCAGTTGTCTCCTAGCCAATGTGGTTTTTTGTAATTCTGTTCCTAACTTGTCAGCCTATCTTTACATTTTTGTTGCTTTTATTTGAGTTCCTTCAGCTATTCAGCTACCTGTAAGGACTTGTATTCCTGATGACTCCTATGTTGTCATTCAGCTCTGCTTCTGACAAATCCTCTGAAATCCAGGTAAGGTCTCAGCAGGTTTGAATAGACATCTGCTCAGAGATGTCAATCACTAGGATGGCTCAGGTCCACACACTCCTGTTTGTGCCTCCGGACAGTACCATGATGCCACATGACCATATAAATAAATCTGAGAGAACATCTGAATCTATTCTTTTTCCAAATGCCATGTAAAGATATGTTCAGGCAAGGGCAGTATGGCCCAAGGTTGCCACTGGATTTCATTTGTTTCTCTGTTTTTCCTGTTTGTCTGTATCTCTCTACAGAGTATTCAGTTATAGTAGAACAACTTCAACGGGAAGGATTGAGAAAGAAAGGCTGATGGTCACCTGATACACAGATGATCTAGGCCTAACACCCTGATCTGAATTAGGCAGACTGAAGACCTGAGTCTCTGTCATTGCAAGTGAGGTCTCTGACCAGTTTTGTGCTATTGGTAGTGCTGGAACATGGTGGGGAGACAGGGATTGGTCTCATTATTCCGTCAGAAATTTCATCCCCAACCCAGCTAAAAGTGTAGCTGGAACTTACACTGGAATGTTTCAAATCTGACAAACAGGCATTTTCAAATGGAAAAAAAAAAATAATGTTTCTGTCAAAAGCATCCCGGCTAGCAATCTTGTTACGAAGTGACTTGGGAAGGCGGATACATTTCTCAAGAGTTTTGAAGAAATTACTTTAAAGGTTTTTCAGCCTGGTTTATTCTTCATGTCAGTGAACCTGTAGCTCTAAAACAGGACAACTCAGAGACTACTACTGGCAACTCAGGGGACAGTAAATCCCTGCAATGTGATGAAATTCACCCTGCAGTGTTCACAAACATAGGTCAACGGGAGGCTAAATGGATTCATAGGGTTTGGCAAGTGACATGGAAACTCTGAAGATTATGGACAGGCTAACATCATAATATCAAGAAATTACTCTTTTGAGTATCCATGGAAAGTGTACAGCAAACTCCTGGAAAATAAATGTTAGTGTGAAGCAGCCATCTGTCCAAAGCCTGGATTTATGTTTCAGCTGAGCTTTATTAAGTGTTTTAGGAGCACAAACTCTGATGTGAAAGTTTAGGTTCCTTCAACAGGTGTTAGCTCTGTTGGGTGAAGATACTCAGATCTGTTGTGTTGGATGAAGCATAGGAGCCATGAGATGTAAAATTATGTCCACTAGGAGATAACAAGTTTCAGAAAGGATTGGAAATACAGATGTGGACATCTGGTTTTCATACTCATGACTTAAATTGTATGTTTACTACACTTTAGCACAGATGTTAATCAACCTGTACATTTGTAAAACAAACTGTTTGGTCATTTTGGAGTGTCTCACACAATTGGTAGAAATGGACTGTATGTTTTATTATTTTATAAAACCTTTCCAAACCAGTGGTTTGTACCAGAAGCAGGGCATTATTTGCATCATGAATAAGATGTATCCAGTAGACTTTTCTCAAAAAAAGGGGAAGATAGAAGATATTTTAGGGATCTCCATTTTTCAGTATCAGTTCTGAGATTTAAGAAGAACTTGCTGAGCATTTGAGAGTGCCAAAAAAGTGATTCATATTTTTAAAATCTTCGGTGAAGGCCATTGCCTCACAGTTTGAATCATGTAACACGGACGGATTATCCCCATGCTATGAAAATAGAATTCCATGGCTGTTTATGAATTAAAACATTTCCCCTCCATGATACCTCTTCACTGTCAGAGCTGCTTTTGAAAATCTTTACTTTATAACAAGCCTCATTGTCAGAAAGAGTAGTGTCACCCAGCATTTCTACTTGAGAAAGAGTGAAAGTAGCAGTGGTTTTCAGGAGAAAAAAAAAAATCATGCCCTAGAAATGTGCACATGTATTTGCAAACATCGCTGGCAGCAAAGTCAGCACCCATGCATGTTAGGGTCCAGACTGGAGGTGGAAGGGTTCTCCTTTGTGAAGGAGAGCTGGTGGTATCGGACAGACTCAAGATTCTGCAAGTTCATACTCTGGGTCTTTTTCTCTGACAGTTCCAATCATTAAATATTATTTGTGCTCTGCAGTGAATTCCCACCTTAGCTGTTGGTTTGGGGAGACTGGCAACCTGTACTCAAGAGAAGGCCAGGATTGAATAGTAGAAGTGTTGCTGAATGGGGTATGAAATTGTTCTCCTGCCTGCCCTCACACTGCCAGACATCATTTCATACCCTTTCTAATAGTTTTCAGTTTTGTACCTCTCAGATTAGTTCTTTAGTTCCTAAACCCATAGCTTTTAAGAACAATGCATGCATTTACTTTGCTTACATATGAAAACAATTGTTAGCATATAATTTGATACAAAAGATACTTTGACCTAAAAGGTAACCGAGTTTCAACTTCTAAACGCTTGATCTGGCAAGCTGAGTTTTCTCAGAAGTGATGTGGCAGCAATAACTTGCAGGCTGAGGGAGCAGGAGAGGATCTTCACATCCAGTACAACCTAGATATTGCTTGGTGCTGTGTCAGTCTTGATTTTACAACATTGCTTCCGTCATAAACACTTCCGTATATCCTTGTTGGATGACTTTGCTTTAGTGCTCATTTAAAATGAATACAGCTTTGTAGTGTTTGAGAAATCACAGTGACAAAGCAAAAACCATAAAATGAAGCATAACTGAAGTGTTTGTTAAAACAAAACTGAAGCCAACCTGGCACACTTGCATTTTATTCAGCCCTCGTGCTGGAATAGTTCCCTCCAGGAGAAAACCAAAAAAAAGTCTGAACCTCAAGAACGAAAACAATTCAGTCCAGACTAAGGGTATTTCAGACAGTACCAGAAGAAAAACTCTACATGAAGGGAGTTGTTTTAAGCGACAAGGGCTTTAAGGTTATTTCCATGGAGTTTCAGGGCTGTCACTTTCTGTGATGAAATGTTATTCCTGTTCAATATGCCAACTTTTTCAATCTTGTATGCCTGAAGTCGAGCCTTTTCATAGGAGCCTGTGTTCCTAACACCTCCAAGAACCAGAACTGCTTTCATGTAAGAACCAAAACCCAAACTTTTAGGTGTCAGCATATCTATTTGTAAATGGAGGCATATGGTTATAATGCTGTTGTTTTCCTTGTTAGGGAGGAACTTTATTGTTAATACCAGAGGGCCAAACTGTACGAAGTGAATTTGTGCAAGAATTCAGCAAGACCACATCAGCTTTCTGACAGGAAGAACCTAAAGAAAGGAATTAACAGGATCGGATGTGGTGCTTTCTGACAGACAGCCAAACCTAAGAGGACAAAATAAGAAGCCAGTGCAAAAATAGATTTATGCTGAAATTGAAATGCACACAATTCCCATTTCTATCGCTGCACCCTGGATTAAGCAACTATTGTATGATAGTTTATAAATCCAAAAGCCCTGCGCTCAACAAGCCACCCATTTCACCATAAATCAGGCTGCGTTCAACAATGTTACAATGGCAGCATTTCTAGTGGTATTATCCTAGCTTCCTTCCCCAAAGGGACAGGGATCTGCACGAACCTGCCCAGTGATGTACATCCCAGGCCCTGCTTTGGAGCACCGTGTAGCTACGCCACCCCAACTGTCTCAATGCAGATTCCCTCTCTCTTGACCCCATTCACCACCTTGCCCAGTTTTTAAGAACAAGGCGATATTCTTCAGCCTGGAAGGGAATTGTTCCCATTGCATAAGATGGACTGTCAGAAGTGCACAGGATATCTTTCCCTGTGCGTACGAGGCTTTGCTCATGCAGACCACATAACCACAGCGATAAGTACCTGCTTCCTGAGGCGAGCGAGCAAATGTCTTGCAAGAACAGTGTAAGAACCCACATTTGAAAATTCAGCCTGAAAGTGCTGACCTGTGCTGAAAATAACCTCGACAGATTGCAGGGGGAGATTCATTGTTTTGTCACAGCATCTCATGGCCTTAACTATTCCGCTGGCAAATATTCAGCTGGCAAGTAATCTTCTCATTCCAATCTGTCCATTATCGCCTGGGTGCGGACGGTGCCTTGGAGTGAAGCCCCTTGTTCCAAGTGCCTCATGTTTAACCTAATCCTGTCTTTCCAGGTCAGGCATCTCCAGAAGTAAATATCCTACAAATGGAAGATATTTAACAATGCTTTTGGTGAAGGATGATCCAGAAGAGTTCCCAGCTCTGTGCCTAAGAACTGCTTTATCAGGGCCAACAATTTTCTACACTTGCTTTCATCAGCGTGTTTTAGACATGCTTAGTGAGTTGTTAACACCAAAACATTATGTTTTACTCAGTTCTGCCCCTCACTATTGCTAGAAGGCACCATAGAGGGGGACCACTGTTCAGCTCTCTTCGTTTGAAGAGTAGAGGTAACTCATTGAATCAGAAGTTGATCCACATGAGGACAGGGAACTGAACAAGTCACCTGGAAGTGCATCTGTGTTATCTCAGAGGACATCAGCTTTCTCTCTACCCACAATGAACTTTTCATCTCTTTTCTTTTCCCACCAGCTGTGGGAAGCAGCAAAGTGGCTGGTGACTACACATGGGACAGCTTTACCAGATAGGAAGATGCCACTAGGACTTGTAAGCTGTATGGTGGCACCGGGAGTAATTAACACCATCTTCACTTATGCTATCTGCCCATGCCCGGGGTGCAAGTGCCCAGGCTGCACACTGCATGTCCCCTGGGGCCTCCTGTCCATGGATAGGTAGTAAGGCACAGAGCCTGCAAAGCCTCTGCTCTACTCCCTCATCCCAAGAGGTCACTATTCCTCTCCCATGAACCAAAGGAGGATGAAGATAAGAGGGCACAAAATGCTGCTGAAATGGGGCACGCAGAGGCATGGGTACAGTGCTTCTGAGGTAAGTGCTGAGGTGGCATGGGTTTGGCAAGACGTCAAAACGCACAGCTGGTTAATATAGACTCCTCTTTTCTCCAGAGCCACCTCAGAAGCAGCTATTGATTCTTAAGGCAGTAATATTCATCTGGCATCTCATTCATTCCAAGTTAATTGCTTAAATGGGTGGAAAAGGAAATTTGTGAAACGAAATGTGCTGCTGCATCAGGCATAAAGGAAACTTCGTCCCTATTAAGCTGGAAATGCTTCCCAAAGACAACACATAGGCTTTTCTGTGCCGAGGCACTTAAGTTCAATTCTTCAGTGGGGCCACTGTTTAAAGAGAGCATTACTAACTCGGTCACAGCAAGCTTCTGTACTTCAACTTCCCAGTCACTCAGTTTACTCTTCAGGATGGTTTCCCCTACAGCTTAAAAATATGACCTTGGAAAGAATCACTAAATAAGTAAATACTTGAGTCTAGCAGGGTTTTCTTCCTAGATCCAAACCCTGGCACAGGTTGAAGCCTTGCAACTATGTCCTATCTGTTAAGAAGACTTCTGTTGGTATTAAGTGGTATATTGTTTAGAGAAATAACACAGTTTCGTTAGGGAAGGAGAAAGCATTCCAAATAAGCTGCTGGTCAAACACAGCAGTTTGGGAAGAAGGAGGAGAAGGGAGCAGTTACGTTTTAAGTGTTTCTCTGAAGAAAAGTTCCAGTTTATATTACCATGAATTTCTCCTTCAGAGTGCTTCTCATTTTCAGGATGCAATTTTGTGCTTCCTTCTCACAGCAGACTTTTTTCACAATCTATGTAGCAGTACTTCTTAAGGAATTGGCTCTAAATAAAGCTACTTCAGCACCTGCATTAATTCCTTGCATTTGCCATTACTACTATACAAAATGCCTTTTCTGCAAGATAATAGCACTGCAGCTATTTATTTAATTACTGAAAGCAGTTGACATCTTTTAAAGAAGCTCCTTTAATGTTTTTATTCGTTACTGGTTTCTATTTGTGACCCCCACTGTATTGGCTCATTGTAAGGTAAGTCTAGAGAAGTTTCTTTTCCCTGACTGTAAGGCCTGAAGAAGGTCTGAGTGGTGTTTAAGGGATTGGCCCAGGATGCCATCTCGGGGTCTGCTGCCATTAGCTTCCTGTGCCTGTGAACAATTTTCTCCAGAACAAACATTCAAAGGAGATTTTAATCCTCTGTGGAGTGTTTTTTCATCCTCAGCTCCGGTACTGCTGTGTGACGAGCCGTTCTCTCTTTACACCTTAGCTACCAACAGCCTCAAGGAGCCAATGCAACCAACAACTGCCAAAACAGAGACTTATTCCCATGCTCCCATGGTCCTCGAGGCTCTCCAGCTTGGTGGCAGTAGGGTAAGCCATGCATTGCTACCTCCTGTTGGTTACCAATCCAGAGACCCTGTTCCCAGGTCTTGTTTCAGGGACCTGGTGTGGTTTGAGAGTGCACCATTTTGCTGGAGAAGATCTCCTCCAACTGCAAGTACCTGTTCAGTTATAGTTTTCAGATTTTCTCCAAGGAGCCTAAAAAAAACTTTCAGTTGTTTTTTTTGTTGTTTTTTGTTTTTTTTTTTTTTTTTTCCTGGGAAGAATGCCATATTTTTGTGTTTTGTCTTTTGTTTAAGGGGTGAGGTGCAAACTACTGTGCAGTCAAAGTCTGCAGGTGACTTCAATGATGGTAAGGCTGATCCAATAAGGATATGGTTGAGTGGCCAGTTCAAGACTTACAAGTTTCAGGCAGTTGAAGATGATAGGTGAGTGAGAAAAAGAGGAGGAGGAACGGCAAAGAGCTAAAAGGAACTGTCAGAATTTGAAATGGAGCAAGGCGAATCTGGAAGAATGGGGTTGAGAAAAAAAGTCAGGAATTTCTTGAAAGTGGCAGAACAAGTTCAGCACAGTTTGTTGCAAGTCTGTAGCTGTGAATTTGCTAACCTTTCTTCAGGCATTGGAAAACAGGCAATAAACCTTTAAACTCAGTATTGCCTCCTATCCTGCCTAAAGGAACATTTTACCTGCTTTCTCAGTACTGAAACACTTCACTTTGCTACTCTGAAAGTAGATAGCTGCAATGAGGTAGATGATGACAGTGATATTTGATGCTCAAGCAATGGGAACACCATTGCCTGGCTTCATCAAGACTGAGGAAAAGGAAGTTTAACCTGGATCTTTGCACTTTAAGCCCATCCTTTTTCTATCAGGCATGGACACAGACAACAAATCATTCCTTCCCTCTCCACATCAGCAGCTTCCTTATTTCTGGAGAAACTCTCCCATCCAGTTCAGTGAGTTTCCAACTTCAGTGCTGCTTCCAGGATTTGCCCCTCACCAACCAAGGATTGCTGCTTTACTTTCTGCGTACAGAGTTAAAAGTCTCCATAAGGGTCTCTTATAATGAAAATAAGGTGGCTCACAAAAAATAAAGGCATTAATTCTCACTCCCACTCATGTGCCACTTCTCCTCTTCCTTTTGACTCTTGTTTTACACTTGTTCGTGCAGTGTATGGATTAGAAGTAACTTCTGTCTTGCTGTTTTTAAGGGCACTGTTTTTGAATATAGGAGATTTCAGCAAAACAACCCCCACAAACATTGAGGAGGTGCATCTGAAGAACAATGAATTTCATCTGGGGGAGGTGGAAATGAGTCACAAAAGGGAGGCACTTGTAAGAAAAAAGCCCCTAAGAAGAGAGATTTTAATGCTGCACCTTTGAATATAAAAAACACTTTATCTTTTAAGATGAAACATTGCTGCCCAGAGGACGTGTCATACAACGTGTAAAGCATCAACATTACCTACTGATGTAGAAATTCAAGGTAGCCACCATCAGTCCACATCTATCATTTCTGCTCTAAGGTAGACTGGTTGAGTGAAAAATGAGCCTTACCCGTGACACAGTTCAACACCGTAACGGCAGGAGGCTCTGCCCGGGATCATAGGCTTTCATGCAACATTTTGCAAACTCAGATAATTTTTCAAGTGAAGTTTATAAGAAAGAAAGGCTGATAGATGTTTACTCAGAAGTCTGTTTGTGATTTGGCTGAGGATACGCTTCCAGAAATCTGTGACTGGTGCTCTGCGCTCTTGTACATCAATGCACTGTGTGTTGTAAACGGTTATCAAGTGACCTCCGTTTCAGAGGAAGGGTGTACAAGTTCAACAAAACATTGGTGTCTGAAGGAGCCTGTGGTGAAGGAGCCCTCTAAAGAGCTATTAATCGAGCTAAAAAGAAAACCTTGTGAGAACACTTTAGCTTTCATAAGTTTTCTACCCCTGGGGAGATGTGTAAGGAGGGAGCTGAAAGATATAGCAACACACTCATATTTGCCTGTTTGTTTGCCCTGGTGTCAGTTATCTGGTACTTGATAAATGCAGGAATTGTATTCACTGAGCTGCTAGGATGATGAAATTTTACTTTCTTCATCTGCTGTGGTTCTGGCAAGAGATAAAGAATAACTAAAATGATGTTATTAAGAAAATCAGTGGTTGAACCCTGGAATTTCAGAGCTGTGCTCAGGTTTAACTGGCCTCTCTCAACAAGGAAAGCACACACTGCCTTCAGATTTTAGGCTTAAGTCAAGTAGTATATTCCCGAATAAACATGCAAACCCTTCCAGAGTCTTGAGTTTGTTATATTGAGGCTTTCTTATAAGTTTCCCAGTTCATCTCTCTTCCAGAGAGATTAGAAATGGTGTTAGAACAACTAATTTCTGGAATCTAGGACAAATTTGGAGTCTTACAAATTGCTCTAGTCCAGGTTTAGTTCCAGAAATAAGGGAAGAGTACTGCAGACCACTCACTTACTCTGTTATTGTTTCCTCTATGAGAAAAATTGTCATCAATATATGTGGACAAACTTGCTTTTTTTCATTTCCAGCCTAAATTAATATCTTGCTCTCAGTTCAGTTTCAGTATACAACAGCAAAAATGAGAAAAGCGCCCAACAATGCACTAACAGATTCCAGAAATGTCAATGAAGAAGTCACTGAGCCATTTTCAAAAATGTGAAGCATTTGCAAGATATGATGAACTGAAATTAATTGTTCATCTTATGGCTCATAAAAGAAGACCTATGAAATATAGAAAGGATTCCAATGATTATCTTATCAGAAAAAAAAATTAAAATTTATTTGTATTCCAGTTAAACTGTAGCAATTTATTAGAAAGTTTGTTTCACCTATCAACTGAATACCTTGATTTGTAGCATGTCATTTCCACTGAGAACAAACTTCAGTCTAACAGAAAATCCTCTTTTGCTAACTGGTTTCATGGTCTTTCACCTAAATATTCCACAAATGCTCATGGTTCTGCAAATCCAAAGTGAAAGGCTTTTTCTCAGAAACTGTAAGGAAAAAGTCTAATAAAATTAGTAAAAGACTAATAAGTCTAATAAGAGACATCTAATTAATAGCAATTCAAAAGTCAACCTGGGATTAGATGTCAGTGAAAACTGTTTTTCCTACATGCCAAAGCAGGAATTGAGGTGCCCAAAGTCACCTCCAGGACAGGCAGCAGACAACTGTCAGGAATCTGAATTTTGGACAAAGGTTCCTCCAGGGACACCTGGACAGCACATAGGCTCTCATTTCCTCTTGTGGAGTTAAGTCTCTGCAGTTTTTGTTCTTCAGCTGTAAAATGGAAGTACCTACCATATTTTCGTTCCTCACCAGAACATTGCGAGACTGACTCAAATTAAAACTTTCAACAGCTGGCTCTGAGGAACTGGTGTCGTGGAACTGTCTGAGATGTTACTTTTCATTGCAGCAACAAGAATGACATCTGCTTGATCATCTGATAGCTAAAGGGACTGATTTTTATGCGACTGCTAAGAAAAGAATTTGAGAATGTTAGATTTCCATTTCTCATTACCTTGCTTCCTTTCTCACAGGGTACCAACTGATTTGAGATAGAGGCTGCATTTTTGAATTTATAGAATAAGATTAGCTAGCGCTAACTATGGATATCAGTATTTATTCAGCTTGTCAAGATGGATTTTTTATTGTCTAGAAGGGAGTGTCTGCTATTTCCATTTTCCTCAGAAAAACGGAAGTTAAGACATATATCTGGAAGCAGCCTATGCTCATGACATATGAGATCACAGACCTCTAACCACACCAGAGATTTCAAAGAGAATTTAAACACCTTAAACATTGTGGTGGGCTTGGTCACACTGTTCTACCAAGGTCATTTTAGGCTGGTTCAGGTAATTGAATCCAGTTCTCCAGAATCTGGCTACTACAACTGTAATGGCAGCTTCCTTTATTGCTATGTTTTATCTTCACCAAGCACGAGTGAATGCCAAGCACCTGGTGAGGGTTAGCAGTTAGTGTCTAAGAGGACATTAGCTATAGTGTCCGAAATGTAGAATCTCTTGTTGCATTAGTTCGTCCATACACCTAATTCAGTTTTCATTTCCACCCACCTTAGCTTGAGATCCCTTGCTGTATAACTGATAGAAAGGCACAGAAACCTTTGTAAGTGTGATTTCTGGGGAATAAACTCCTAAATTAACAGCTTGGTCTCCAAAGAAGAATCTGGTAAAAGAAGAAAGGTTATTCTGAAAAGTACCACTGTTTATTATGTCCCTGGAGATCATTATCACTCCAGAATGGCTGCAGACCTCGCAGTGGCTGGAGAATACAGGAAATCTTGTGTTTTATCATGAAATGTTTTTTTAATACACTTTTTTTTAAAAAAAAACACCTCTGCTGAAATTCCTGTACATTCAAAGGCAAAATGTAAATGTCCCCCTAGAGAACAGTCTACTGGATGATTGCGGAAGAGGAGAAAATTAAATTCAGGTGAATATATAATAAAAAACAACTACTTGCATGTAGCTACATTATTATAGTTCATGTGGGCATCGCTAACCTCTTGCTGAATTCTTAGAAATGACAAAACTAATTTGTGGCCATGGCATTAATGTTGAAATGTCACACTTGAGCCCAGTGTTTTTTCATTCTCCAAACATTTATTCTCTTCCTCAGTTTTCTGAAAGACTTTTCCACCTCTGCTCTCTCTGCTTATCACCAGCCACATTGTGGGGGTTTCTAAGTTTTTTTCCTAGGTCTTATTTGTTACTTCCTTTTTTTTAAGGGAAAAGAACTGTCATTAAAGAACCATTATAGATTCCTTTTCATCTCTGGGGCTGTTTCCGCACCAAAAGCTCTTGGGTCAGGACTGACTCCACCAGTGGACACTGGCACCTTGATGTCTAATGGCCTTCACATTGCATAGCTTCATAGCTGTGCCTTTGGGAGCAGAGTAAGGATGGTAGATTATGGCCCTACGTGCGATAGGATAGTTTTCTGTGTATTGCCGACCAAGGAGGCCCTCTACTCAGCTCTCTGTAGGGCACACATACGCGGGTCCCGAATCGGCTGGAGCAGTCCGGCGCTCAGAGGTTCCCAAAGCAAACCCAGCAGGAAAACCTGGATGTTTGCATCCCCACCATTAAATAAGTAGCCCTGATAACAGGGTAGGCAAATCCCCTCCATCTCATGAATTAACACTTCATCATTACAATTCACAGAATCTAACAGCCTATTATTATTTTCACAATTGTTACTGATATAATTCTGACGGGTTTTTCCCCCTTTTCATGATCAGTGAGGAAATGCTTTCTTTGGGATAATTCTGAGCTGTCATTAAAAGGTATCCTAAACACTTCTCTTGACACATTGTGCAGGAAACAGGGACAATCTGGCAATAGTGGAAAGGGCAACTGGTATAGCATTATTAAAAAACTTTTTTTTTTTTTTTTTGTCAGAAACACGTAGGACCAGATGAAAACTTGTTAACTTTCTAACTTCATGGGAGGCTGAGATACTTTCCCATTGCATGGGAGAGAAGTCACTGAGGATGGGAAGACCCAAGTTGAAGATAAGAACTTGAATCTGGACCTTCTTGTACCCTGGTGGTACCTGAACCACGAACCAGACAGGCAAGGTAGGAAATCCTCTTTCTTGCTCATGTTTCAAAAGGTAAGACATTTGTTATGATGCAGGAAGAAACACCTCAGAACTAGTAAAGGTTTTGTGAAATGGGGCTGTCATCGTCCCTCAGAGGACTTCCCTCCTGTTGAGCACCTTCTGCTGCCCTTGCAGGCAGAAAGCTCTCCTCTCCCAGCAGCAATGGGCAGTGAGGGTGTGGGACCACCAGTCTCACACCAGCTCCACATCCAGCAACAGCGGGATTTGAATCTGGGTTTCCCATTGTGTAGGCTATTCACTGCTGTTTCACACTGATTTTGTGAACTCACCCTCTGACTTTATTAGAAATGCCCCAAAACTAAATAAGCTAAGTTGTTAAATATTCTCAAAAATCAGGTTTGTGTTGTCTGGAAAAAATTATTTTCCCATTTTTGGGTATAATTCTAAAAACAATCAATTATTTATCTTCTTCTATCAGAATATACCTCAGAATCCACAGTGTAGTTGTCCCCTCATGTGCAGAGGGGTTGTAACAAATTCCTAAGTTGTTAAATATTCTCAAAAATCAGGCTTGTGTTGTCTGGAAAAAATTATTCTCCCATTTTTGGGTATAATTCTAAAAAAAATCAATTCTTTATCTTCTTCTATCTAAGTACCTCAGAATCCACAGTGTAGTTGTCCCTTCATGTGCAGAGGGGTTGTAACAAATTTTTAATTCCACTCATAGATGAACAACCATGGCACAGAGCAGAGAAGGGATTTGCCCAGGGCAATACACATACTTTGTGGAGGAGCAGGGACTTGAACCAGCTTTCCCACATTCCTTCTCTGGTTCAGTAAGAGACCAAGATGATTTCAGTCAGTAGACATTACAGGGTTCTTCGCCTGACCCTGGTCTCACATTTCACACTGTAGCAGCCAGGTACAGTATTTTCTGCAAGTTTGTTTAACTTTGCCAGTGTTCCCATGTACCTGCTTTCCTATGGGCTTGCTTAGCATTTCCCTCAGAAAATTTTGACTGGGTAGAAAAAAAAAAGGGATTTTACCATTTGTCAAAGGTCTCCAGGTTTCAGAGTAGCATGGTCAGATTGGCACTTGTGGTGGTAGTGCACACGTCATGCAAGTCATAAGCAAGTGGCCTTTCTGCAAATCTGCTGTTTCTTCTTCACCAAGTAAGTTGCTGGAACGTATATAAATCCCTTTTTTCTTCTAGGGTTTCCTGTTTAGAAGCACGCAACGCCTGCTCTGTCCTTTTTTAGGCTATAGGAATGATGAGTTACTTTTTGCCATCTCCAAAATATCTCCACTTGGAAAATCAGGAAGCTCCTTACATCTTGCAAAATTTTGTTGTAAGCAGTACTCTAAATTCCAGAGATTATGCTTACTTAAAAATGCTACCAATTTCTACAGTGAAGCCCAGCATTTCTCAAACAATAGGAAGAAAAGATGAAAAAAATGAGGTAATTCATTATTTCTATATCTTTACTGCATCGGTAAATTCTAAAACAGTACACATGAGAGAAGAAAAAGTTTATGAGGGATTCTAGGGACCGTTCTCATTTCTGTATGTGCAAAACAAATCACTGCAAAACTAATTTGATTTATCTTCACATCACTGTTTGTGGTAATTTCAGTCTGAGGTTAACACCTGTATGTCAGCAGAGATTGTGAGTGTATGTGCAAGGCAGAGGACAGAACAGCAGTAACACTGCCTATATCTTTATTAATTATCTGATAAAAGATTGCTGGTGAAAAAAATACATGCTTCACTGTCCTGACTCAATGCCCTTTTGTGTATGAGCAGTTTCACTCAGGCTTCTTGGTTGCAAATATTTTTAGAACTGTTCCTGGCATTTTCCTACTTAAATCTCATATATATCATACCTCACAAGCTTCTCCCTGTGCTCAGCTCTCCTAGATGGCAGAATTTTTAAGGACACTGGCTTATGAAACACAATTGGCATCTATATCCCTTATAAGAAATAACACTCGGGAGAGAGATTTCTGCAGTGGTCATGCAGAAATAGCAGAATTTAGATTCATTGACTGCTGCTGGAAAACTGCAGCATTCTCTCCATAAAACAGAATGATGTATAGTACTCATCCTACAGGCGAGATGTTTTATACCAACACATATATCTTTATGTGAAATGCAAAATTATTAGTCAGCTCAACACTCATGCAAATTACCAAGCACATCTCCAAAATGGGCACCATGTGGCCAGTGCCAGTGTGAGGTCTGCTGCTCCTCTGCCTCAGTGAGCCTGATCCAGAAGTTGGTGGATGCTATCACCTCATCGACGCATCAAACATGTGGGGCCTCACTTGTGTCGCTAACCACAGGCGACTTTATGTCTCTGTGCCTCTGAGAAATTATGTGCCAGAGTGCCGGGCTCCTTTGGAAATGGCATTGTGACTTCCCAGGTAGACGAACCCACAGAGGGTTAAGGAAGGTTTCTGGGCAGCAGCTGAGCTAATTCCTGTTCTTGTTTCCACCAGAATAAACCTAAAACTGTGTGACAGAAGCAGAGAAGCACATCAGCACCTTAAACCCAACATAACCAAGATCCTTCTGTGTCTGCACACAGTAGCACCTTCCTTGTGGACATGGACACATACGACCTGGGAAGGATTTGGCCCAGAGTTTGTGGAGTTTGTCCTCATTCCCCCTCTGGATGAGCTCTCCTTGTAATTCCAAAAACGTAGTTCAGTAGCTCAGCACAGCTTGGCTGATGACGAGACGACATAGAGCAACTTTGGAAATACAAACTGGCATGGGGAGAGAGTCTTTTTGGCTTCGAAAGGACAGCACACACGTTCAGAGCCAGAATGTGTAAAGACTTTTGTTCACAAACAGAAATCCCTTGTGCTGACAGGCTCCGAACAAGGCTGACGCTCTTGTGAATGCAATATGAAAGTTGTCTTGTATTGGGATTAGCAGAGAGAACAGTTTGCAGCAAACAATTGACTCGGAAAATTTAGTGGTAGAAGCATGGTCATCCAAGAGTAAAAAAAATAATAAAATCAACTGTGAATGCTCTGCTGGTTTGATCTTGTTCTCTCTTTAAAATCACCCAGCAAATGTTTCAGGAGAATATGCTTCAGCTCAAGAACAGCTCATGGTCTGTTTGTTACAGCTATTCATTATTCAGGCTGTGATACTCGGTCTGTGGGGTGACCTGTATCTGTGGCTGTTGTCTGTTTGCATCTCCCAGAGCAATGAACTGATCCTTGCAGCAGCTCTGTGAAGTGAGGGACTCGCTTCCTTCACCTTAGCCATGGCGAACTGAGATTGATAGGGTCATACCCTTGGTACCAAGTCACACAGGGAGTCTACAGCCAAATTGGTCTTGCGGTTTCTCAGCGAGCATCACAATGTCAGAGCCACATCTTTTTCTGGCAAAATTAGTATCTTCCTGATACAAGGTTCTTCACTATCAGGCCAGAAAATGAAGTGTCCACACGAACACTCTCTCCTGGACTCATCTCTCCCATCTGAGAAGGGATGGGCTGTCCTCTGGACAAGCTGCTGTTTCTGTAAACTATAGGTGGAACATAAACAGGCCAAGCAACTCTCTTACATGCCTTCAAGATTGCTGTGGAGGGAAGAGGTTGAAGCCAGATTGTGCTGAAGTTTCTGTTTCTGATCAAAAGTCCCATATTTTGCAAGATACTTTTTTTTCTAATTTCTTCTCAAATTAATTTCAGACCATTTTCATAAAACAAATGACTCAAATGTCACTTTTCTCTGTGAACTTTCATATGCTCCAGCTTCTCCAGAGCAAGTATTCTCCGAAAAAGTCACAAACACATACCTAATAAAATCCCTAGATTATTTCCAACAGTTTCCCCTCACTTCAGGCAGATGTGGGGCTCAGTGCTGCACCACTGCTGTTTATTTCACTGCAATGGTTTAGTTCCTATGCCCTGTCTTTGTTAATTATCTTGGATGGAGCTAATTGTTACTGGGTAAGTCCATTTATGTAATATGACTAACTCTCAGAACTGAAGAAGAGTGAACCAAGCCTAAAAATTAATGGCTTAAAAATTATGAGATTCAAAACATAGTAATTAGTCTTTGGATTTTTTTTTTTCTTTGCTGACACTTGAGCCCCACAGTCCCCAATTTCAAGCTTTCTGCAGTGATGAGAAACCTTGTTGTCTAAAAGATACGTGCCTTACTGCTTTGCATGGCTCGTGCTGGGAAAGCATCAGCATTTGCAAAAGCCCCAGTGCAATGTGGGGACCTGGGAGGGCTTCCCTGGCCAAGCAAGAAGCAAAGCAGTACTCAGAGGAGGACCTCAAAGCCAAGGAAAGCGGTAGGTTCACATGATACAAGTCCATTTGAGAGCAATTTGGGACTAACAGCCTTGCGTGGGGGTCCTTGCACGGGCCAAGCCCTATGTACGCTACTACTGACTGACTGGGACTGAGGATTTAGGGGTTTTGCTTTTGTATTTCTTGCACATCAGTCACCAGACTACGGGTCTTCACACCTCACTCCCTGTCCCACCAGGCTGTGAACACCGAGGAGCCCCAGGGCATGGGAACGGAAGCAGTTTTGTGGGAATTTCAAGATCAACAGCAACCCTGTGAGATCCAAGCCTGAGCCCCAGTGGGAACCTCTAGGTCTTTAAAAGGACACTTTTGCCTGTCCCTTTCTCTACCACAGCAATGTGAAGTAGCATGCTGTCCTCCACTTTCAGTACATGCCTCCAAATATGTCTTTTTCTCTCTTTTCCACACCTATCAAGCTACTTTTTTTTTTCTTCTTCTTCATTTCTTTACTCACTCACTATCTCAGCTTGCATGAGGGACTGTACACAAAACCATCTGAGGGTGAATAGGAAAGACCCTTCCACTGAATATGTGGTTAGGACTCACAGGCACAAGCATTTTCCAGCAGCACTGAAGGATTAATTGAAATGTTGAGCCAGAGCAGTAATTATTTTACCAAACAGTGAAATGCTATTCAGCCCTCTCTTCTTACCTGCTACTGATGCAATCAAGGCCAAATGGAGCCAGGATATAAAATCACCGCTGCAGTTCACCAATACTCTGTATTTTAAAAGCAATTAAAAGAGAGAGGTGCCCCTGATTACTGTGTAAGAAAGAGGGTTTTCATTAAACAAGTGGGTGTAGTGCTTGCTCTAAAGCCCTGCCACTGCTTCCCAGCAAAACAAAACATACAGGAGTGGACTCACTTTCCAGAATGAATCCATTCACTTCAGTAGGATTACTCCAGATTTACTCTGTGAGATCAGAATCAGACCTGTGCAATGAAACACATTAGAGCTGCTTAGTTTCACTTTGCTTTACTCTCCTGTGAGTGTATTTTTCTCTCTTCCTATTTATAGTTTGAATACAGGGAAAACAATAAAAGTCCCAGGGAAGAAACTAAACTGGAGTGGAGAGCAGGAAGTGAAAATATTCCAGTCTTCATGTTTATTCTTGCCATAGGAGTAAATAGGGCTTGGTTCAATGCACAGCTCTGTCACAACATGTTGTGTTTTCTTCTCCTTATGCTGGTGAAGCTCCACCGATTGCCATGAAATAATCACTACAGTGAGCAAAGAGAAACTGGCTGATGCTCAAAGTGGACAGCAGTTATCTCCTTCCAGCTTTTAGAAACTGGAACTGCTGGATGATCTGCTTTCTCAGACCTGCACAAAGTGATCATCATACTTATGGTAACCGTGAAGGGCTCTGCACTTTTATCACTATGAATCTGCCTCATGGAATCCACAGGGAAATGCACGTTTCCCCCACCTGCATTTGCACGCTCTGCTTTACCAACCATCTCCGTATATTTTTGTTCTTTAATCCACTTGGAAATTTCCAAAAAATTCAACTACATTTGCTGAAATTTTCCATGTTTCATTTCTGACCAAATGTGAGTTTGGATTTTTTAAAAAGCCAGAGGAAAATTCCATTGGCTTCTTATGAACTGAAATGAAGTGCCAAAACAAAGAAACATTTCCCCCCATTTGAGAGGGCTTCTAGCCACATCTCATTAGGGAGTGCAACACCAACCATTCAACATAAGGGAGCTGCACACAGATCTTATGAAAGTCTCACTCCACCTCCACCATTCAACAGGCAATAAGGAGCTGCTCCTGGACTTGCGCAAGCAATGGCAGCTTGGAAACCATATGATGCAGCAGGTTTCTTCATGTATCCAACCCAAACCCTATTGAAATTTGCAAGCATCCTTCCATTGATCTAACAATAACTCAACTGGACCTGAACATCAGCAATAACATGGTAAAATGTAGGGCTGCTGTCTGCGCATTGTCTGCTTGTGGCTAGCTGGATACCTACTAGCCCAAAGAGGCTGTGAGCTCCCTGCATAACCCTCTGCCTTATATCCACCTTTTTTTCCCAAAGCAAGCATTTTTCCTAACAGTCATCCTGGTTCTAGCCTGAATTGCCAAAAATGACCCTCTGCCTATGAACAGAAAAGATGACTGGTAATTTTATACCTTTCCCAGCCAACACAGAACAAGTTAGTCCCTTCCAGAAGAATCAAACCTTTGGGTAAGAAGGTCTTTATAAAGATTTTCATTGAAGGACAAGGGGGGACTATTCCATCATGGAAGGGATATTTGGTCCTTTTTTTGCTAGAATGAAAGTGAAGTTGCAGAGATCTTCTAGATCTAAAATGGAAAGCTCTCCCGAATGCAGCTACCTTCATAAGTTTGCTTTGGAAAGTGTGAGGCAGACCAACCTTTCCTGCTATTTCATCTTAATTTTTCGTTCTTTCATTCCCTTTTCTCTTTCTTTCTGCCCATTGCGATCTTATCCCTAAAGTTTTTTTTAATGCTTCCTCTCCATACTAGTGCCATAACGATATCTGACTTACTGGACACAGAGTGATGTTGTTCAGCCCTCAGAAAGAGCTCTCTGGGGTAGGACTGGAACATGTTAGGGAAGTTTGTTATGGCCTCTGTCTTGGCTGACACACTGGGATTGCACTAGATGCCTCCAGAACTAAAAGCCCAGGTTGTTGCAGGCTGAGGATCAGAGCCAGACTGCGTAGCTGGGAGCCGTAACAACCGCTATCCTCTGCGGATTAGCACAGAGGGGGACTTGTGAGTGGTCCATGTGATATCTGTGCAGGAGGTAAACAGAGGATTTTAGTCTCCTGGGCTGTCAAACCAGCTCCTTTGACAAGCTCTAAATTCACTTAAAGCCATGTAATTTGAACATGCTGTGGGGTCCAAGTCAACTTCACCCTTGATACTGCATAAATAGGTCCATTAAGATTTAGCCAAGTTTTCTGTGGCTTGTTCGTAAACAGTCACCACGACGTCTCCTTTGGAGAGATAAGCACTCCTCTGCCAGAGCACAATAGGGGCTGCTCACATGGTGTGAATCCATGATTTAAAAATCATTAGGGGGGGGCGGGAAATGCGAAAACAAAAAGATGTTATTAAACTTTAGCAACTTCACCATCTTGTGTATATTTTCCCAGATAGAGACTTTGTATGCTGAGCTACAACTTTGTCAGCACTTGAATCATAAACACAATCTTGTAAGGCTTTTACAAATCAGACATAAAATTTTACCATATGATGAAGCTTTGCACACAACTCCTCAACTACGAGAGAAACACTTTCTTCTTTTTAAGGTTAGGAAATCTAAAAATCGCATAGGTACCTCTAAGTGCCAGGATGTTGCAGGGCAGTTTAGATTTTCTATCTTATTGAATAGAAAATTCCATGCAGAGAAACATCAGATTGCACTGACATTTGATTAGACCTTTTTCTTTGTGTGTAAAGTCATTGCAGTATCAAAGTTCTAGTGGTTCAAAAACGCAGTCTCAGCCCTCAGATCATTCTCACAGTTCTTCTGTGAACCGGCATCAGATGCCACTTTCCAGTCATATGCACTAGAAGTAGTCTTCCATAATGCACTGAGTATGAGTCTCAAAGAGGATGATTTGGCAAATCTGTTCCAAGCTTCAATACGAAGCACAAGCTGGACACCTTCACCTAATAATTTCTGCAACAAATCTATGGTTTTTATTTGAACCATACCGACTGCTTCAAACACAACATCTACACTTATCTTAAAGATTGCAGAATCTTTAAGATTATCATGTGGCATCCCTGGGTAGGAACCTAAATTGTTGCCACATGTAGGAAAATTCAGGTAAGGAGAGAGAAATCAGGAAGCTAAGTGGTCCACAGACGCTGACTGAACCCATAGGAGAACACATGGTTGCAACTGAACAGTATTCAGGTGGGTTGTTATTTTCAAACATCTTAAAAGACAGCATGGTTAAGAAAAGACTTTGCTGAGAAATTGCGCAGATAAGAATTCTCTGTTGGTCTTCCTTGTCGTCCCCAATGTGGTAGAGTAGGACACCAAGAGAACATGCACACAACTGGGCAGGGTGAGAGCACTCATGAGAGTACTGAAGGCAGCCAAACCACAGAGCCCCAAGCCTCTGAGCAGGGACACGGACCCATGCTCTTCTGTGCCTACAACCCCTTGGTTAGAGCAAAGATCTGGCAGTTTGGGCATGGCTGTCTTAGAGCACAGGCAGCCAAAGCAAAGTCTTCTTGCAGCAGACTGTTCTTTGTCCAAAGAGGGTTGGCCAGGTTGTGTTACAGCTACCTGCTATCACTGGTAATATTTGCTTTATCAGTTTTGTGCCTTACATCATCTGTATGGCATGTAACAAGTTTACAGTAGCAGGTTAACCCTCTCTCTTTTTGCTCATGTTATCCTCTGAAGGGCTGTGCTTGTAGTAGGCTGAGTATAGAGTTTGGATATTGATACATCCCCACCCTGAAGGCCAAGGAAAGGCTCCCACTGATTGCTGTGGGGCCGAGTCCCCCACTGTTTTTGCAAGAAGAAAGCCTATGAAAGCGACAGGGAGGCAGCCCTGAGCCCCTCCTGGAGCTGGCTTCAGTCCCTCTCTTCAAAAGCCTCTTCAAGTCAAATCCCACTTTTCTAGCCCAGCCTTAACTCCCTGAGCCTTTGTGGCTTTCCAAGTCCCTCATCACTCCATTCTCCTTCAGGTTTTCTGAGTGCTCCTGCACACAAACCTCCCCGATCCCTCCCTGATGTTTGAGCTCAGCCGTATCCCTTTGCACTGTGAGCCAGATGAGACAAACACTGTCATTGCAGCTGGAAAGGAGACGATGTCTCCCTGCAAAGCAAGCAGCCATCTCAGCACCCAAGCTGCTGGTTGCAAGTCTTAAGGAAGGGGTGTCAAGGTGTGTCTTGGCTCTACTTCAGCACATTTGCAGGCTGACCTTAGCCCCTTGCTGTCACTTTAATGTTTTTTTTTTGTATGCCTGATGCTCTGTCCACTGCCTAAGCTTCCTCCTCTTCAGTGCAGGGCTCTCAGGTTTTCAGCCTTCCATGCAGAAATGACTATTTGTCTGACACTGAGTGAGACTTCAGGGAAAGTGAATGAACAGAAGAGAGCACTTAGAGCCCAGATGTGGAAAGGCTCCTTACACAAAACACAAAAGAGCTTTTCTTCTCATCAGTGTTTTCAGGAGACAAAAGAAAACACATTTTCTGAAGTGTTCCTTGGAGATATTTTGTTTTGAAGTGGTTAAAGAATTTCAAATGTGAGATAAGGGGGAGACACTGGTATGGAGTGAGGATAACAGCTTGTTCCTCTGAGGGCTAGGATTAAATTGCAGGGAATGCTGGCACTCAGCCCAAGCTCAGCTTCCCTGGCCCCAACACTTGCTTAAAAAGGTAGAACTTGAAACATGTGCTTTGCACTCTTTTCTTATCATCACCCTCCCGGCTTCAACTATTGTTCATGTGCTTTGGTGTTCACAAAGCCTGCATCTAGGTTTTGCTCAAGACAGTGTTGATAAGCCCAGTGATGAATGTGGAAACTCCTCCCTGAGAGAGTTTGATTGGGGCTGCATTTGAAATTGCTGGCAATGGACTCTCCTGTTGTTTTTTGTTCGTCTATGCCCAGCATTGGGGCAGTCCCATTTTGCAGAAGGCTACACGGTGCAAAGTGGAGATGCTCCACTTGCAGGTGACTCATTATCGCGTTGACAGTGCTTATTGCTGGATTATGTCAGCTCTTGTTTTGACACAACACGACTCAAGATCTGTTCCATGTGCAGTTCCCACTCTCTCTCCTTACCTGCTATTGCTTTTTTTTTCAGCAGCAAAGACTTGCTTGCAGACGTTTGAAGCTCAGCATTATTTGAGCCAGAAACGGTGCAAATCACTCACAAAGTCCTCCCCTCTCAGTTTGCAGGCATCGCTGACAGATACGATATGTTTCACCTGTCTAACCCTCAACACACATGTTCTCACAGCAGATGGGTGAGTGGGGATTTTCATGTACTCGAAGTCAGCATGGAGTCGTAGATTAGCCAGGCCCGTGAATCAGAAAATACTGCGAGGCCCTTTTTGTGCGCTGACAGAGAGTGTCAAGACCTGTGTTTGCCTACATCCATTTATCATGGCTTGGTATGTTCAAAAATGTTGTTGTTCTTCATTAACTCTTTCATCTGCAAAAGGCCAGGATCTTCATGCTGTCTTTGCTGCCGCATTCCTGGGTCTCCCAGGTTAATTGATTAATGAAGTGGAGCTGCTGGTATCTGTGGAAGAGAGGGCATCTTGATTTAATGTAGATACCACAGTAATGGCCATCAGAGGCCTGAGGTAAACACAGGGGCCTGGTATGCAAAAAGAAAGAGACAGTGCCCTGAAAGCCTTATGTGCTAAATAGCTACATTTTACTCTTTCAAAGCAAGAGAGGACATTGGAGCAGTTGGAAACGAGGGCACGAAATACACGGTGACTTATCTGAGATCATACAAGGCAGCAGTGGGACATCTAAGAACGCAGGTCTCAGCTGTGTCTTAGCCACAAGGAAATCAACTTGCAATTTTAGGTGAGGGTGTCTTGTTAGTACGTGAGCGATGTGTAGACTGCCAGCTTATTCATTCTCTCCCGGTAAGGAATGAGGAGCAGTCCCATCTCTAATCAGGCAGAATGCAAGGATGCACACTGAACCATAAAGCTTCCCAGCTGGCTGCTAAACCGAGCTGTTGTAAGCGGGTAAAGTTTGTGCTGCTTCCTATCGTGTTCTCCATGAGCAATTTTGGCATGCCCTAGCTTGTCTGGGTTACAGGTGATTCTACGTTCATAACTCTGCTTCGTTCCATCATAAGGACAGGTCCCAAGTCCAACGTATTTAAGCACTAACAGTATTACTGCATGGGTTAGATTTCCCCTTGGGATATGCGAGAGTCATAAAGCCCACTTCCCAGTTAGGGTGCCAGAATGTACTGGGACTGGACTGGGAAAACAGATGCCCCATAAAAAACAGAAGTGTCAGTTTGAACCTTGATCATCCTGTGGTTTGGAAGGAGGCTGCTGTGTGTTTTGGGTTGGGTCAGTTTCATCTGTTTTCAGATTTTTGGAGACAAAATATGGATTTTAGCCTATGTATCTGAAGTAGTTGTATCACAGAGTTTGGCCTGTGCTGTCTCTGACATATTGTATACATGCAGCTTTATTTAAGTAACAGCTGGGATATATGCACATATGTCATCTGTCAAAGACTGGAGAGGGAAACGCATGAGCTGGTGCATTTTTGTATACTTGCTGTCATCACATTTGTGTAAAAAACATTACGGCTCAAAGAAAAAAAACCTTGTTGCTCCATCTGACCATGGAAATCTTCTTCCTTTAACCTTATGCCCTGCATGGTTGAGCAACTGTATGGAAAAGTTTAAGTGGATAGTACAGAGATCAAAAGAACTCCATCCATTATAAATTATTTGAGTCTCTTGCACTTCAAAACAAAAAAACGAATCAGGTTCTGTTTGTCTTCTTGTGGGTTGTTGTTGTTTTAACCTGTTAGTATTTGTTTCTTTAACTTCTTATTTTGATGATGATTGTGCCCTTCTTCCAAAGCCTAAGAAAATCATTAAAACAGGGACTGTAAGCTCTGTAGAGCTAGGACTCTTCATTTGTCTCTCTTAGAGTAGTGGGTAACTGCTCGAGGATATAAATAAAAATTAGTGATTTGGGGCCCTTTCATGGATGGACAAACCTTAAGGGACCAAAGTCCCTAGGGAAAATGGTGTGTCTCTATTTTACAACTTTACATAGGCTGTCAGAATCCCACTTCCCCTGGTAATATGGGTATGATATGGGTGACGGGAGGGCCCCGGGAGCTCAGAGCATACCTTTGTAGGATGGATGAAATACCACTTGAAGCGAGATGATATCTAGCTTTGAAATGCATCATTTTGGTAAAATCATCTCTCAACGGAAGCATAAGATCTAAATACTGGTTACAACTTTCTTTAGCCCCTCTCAGACAGCAAAGGCGGCTGGACTTTGAAACACTGAAACTTTGTTCTTCATGCCACATTAGAGAAGTCAGTGAGGCGTAAGGGAAAGACATGAAAATTGTATTTATCTTCTGTATATCTCATCTACAGGTCTACAGATTGTCTTCCCCCATCCTCAGAATACAGAAGCTGACATTTTAGAAAAGACCCAAACCTGATCTAATCCAGTATCTTGACTCTGACAGTAGCCAGTGGCAAATACTTGAGATAACTGCATTAAATCATGACTGCAGGCAAATTTGGAATAATCTTCTCTCTCAGAATACCCATCCTGCACTGAAATAGTTAAGGAATAACTTCAGCTCTGAACAAGAAAGTGTACTAGCTGTTCCAATGTACACGCTGTTATGATGTGTAACTTACACTTGGATATCCTCGTTATTGCTAGGAATATACTTTTTTGACTACAGCTAAGCAGCTCCCTGCAGCAGTGGGTGCCTCAGGCCTTCATGTATGGTACCAGGAGATGGTTTTTCCTTTTATACTTATACCAGTTCCTCTGAAAGCTACAGTGCTTTTGTGTTGTGAGTTTGGAGAAACACCTTAGAATGTCTCCCAGTAACTTATTTGTATCATATTTTCTGGTATTTACCTCCTTTCTCACTTGATAAAATGACTACTTCCATGAGCTCCTCCAGCTTGAGGAGCTTTGCCCTTAGGAACATTCCTCCCAGCAGCAAAGGCTCATATGCATCTCTGCTAACTTCAAGCATCTCAGCAAACTGACCTAAGTAGATAGCCCCAGAGGCTAATGGAGATGTCACGGTCATGACCCTGGAAGTGCCACACTTTCTCTGCGACTGGAGGGAAAGTTGAGGCTCCCAGTGCCAAGTGTTTTGAGTCGGGGAGGGGATCAAGGCATGTCCTTCATGAATGTGCTTACAACCACCCCTACCTGCAGTCCATCTGCATGTCCTCTTCTGGTCCTTGTCTTGACTTAGTGGAAACATCATGTCTAAGCACACTCTGAGAGCAAGGATCTTTCAAAAGGTGGCAGGACTTGCAAACATACAGTAAACCAGTTACAGATTGCATTCAGATTTGGTTTTAAAATGCTACAAAGCTCAGCAAGTAATACCAGCTGAGTTTTGCGTTCACAACCTTCTCGTGTCCTAAAACATAGCAATTGCCAGATCATGTCTTTCCCTTTCTGAGCTGCTGAGTGGAAGGAGAGCTGTCTTGCTGTTCCCTATTAACACCACCACCAGTCTGCTCCTCGCACCCAGACTTTCTCACAGAAATCCAGTGCCTTGCATGAGCTGTAGGTGGATTTCTAAGACCTAAATTTCACTGGAAGCATTTTCATTACTCATAAACAACATTTTCCACAGGCCTATCTGTAACTCACTCTCTGAACAGACTTGACATGAATGCCACGTATCTCCACAGCCTTACTCCTGTCCCAAGCTTGTTTCCAGTAATCTCCTACAAATAACATCATTTCACTTGCATGCAAGACTCTCCAGCCAAAACCTTAATCTGAACTCTGTGCATTGGTTCTGCAGAGTTTCCCCCTCCCTTTCAGCGTGTTGATCTCAGTCTCCTGTACGGAAAATGCTGTTAAACCCATATGGACTGATTTTGCCATCACCAGCGCTGTTCCAGCCATAATCCTACTGTGAAATGCTGCCAGATCAGGAGAGTGGTGTTTTACTGTCACCCTGCCTGCAGCAGCTGACAACCCTGAACAGGCAACAGTCCCATGGTTCATGTTTAACTTAATCTATGGCTGTCAAAATTACTGGATACTATCAAAAGACAGGAAGAAAAGAAAGGAAAATCTTACTTCCACAGGGCTGTGGTCAACTGAGTGTTGAAGCTGGTATAGTTGAAATGAGAAAGAGTCAGAGCGAGGTAGCGTATAAGTAGAAATTATGAAAAACAAGGATGAGCTGTGAGGATAACCCAGGTCTGCTGTGTGTCCTGCAGCTCAGGCTGCAAGGCAAAGCTCCTCACAACATTAGGAAGGCATCAGGTACGTCCAGACCTGGGGCTCAGGGCACCAGAGCAGGCTGAGCTCTGCTCTGCTCACCCAATGGAAATGATGCCACAGGCAAAGATGCGATCTGTGTTTCTGGCTCTGCCTCTCTTTGTAGCTAATGTAAGACTTACAGTAGACAAATGCATTTGGAGGAAGAACCACTCTGGTCTCTAGCTGAGGTCACCTTTTGCATGCCTTAACTTCGCTGGAGAAAGCCAGGTCCATAGGGTGAAACACTTTGAGACAAGGGCTATATAAAGCTGTGTATGTATGGCTATATATCATCTTCCACACCACACACAGACCTCAGCATGCTGGGAGCAGTTTCATACCTGTACCCACCCCCCAAAAGTTGCTTCCTCATGGCTTTTTATGTTTTAGCAAAATGTCTGGGCAAATAGTGAGCGATGATTTCCTTCAATTGTTGCCACCATCCTCCACCACCCTCAAAATTATTCATTGTAAAGGAAATTTAAAAAAGCTTTTGTTTGAGAATTCCCGACTTCTAATTGAGTGCATTGTACAGAGATCAAAGCAGTGTTTTTAGTGGGTCTTGGTAGGCAGGAGTTTTTCTGAACAGACTCCAAGCTTTTGGTGTAGAATGGGTCAAAATGACCTTTGCTTTCCCCTCCCCGCCCCCACATTCATACATCAGTGACTGCTAATTCACATTAGCTGGCATGGACTAGACTTAGTTTCTAGATCAAGTATTCTTACAGCCTTGTAGTTTTCACACAGAGTGGAAGAGTAAACAGTGCTCCTAAATTGCACGCGTTTGAATCTTAGAGTGTTGCTCTAGGAGGGGGAATATCCCTCTCAAAGGCTTTTTGATGGATACATTTCACCTCTACCAGCTTTCTGCTTATGGCACCAGAGTAGAGGGAAGTGGAGGGAAGACTGAACCCACAGCAAGATGCCATCAAAGAGATCCAGATTTCATGTGTGGGAGAGTTTCCTGATGCAGTACTCTCATAGGTGGGCAAAGCAAATAATAGCTCATTTTATCCCCCTAAACACAGAAGTCAAATGTGGAACTTCAGCAGAAACATTCATCGTAATGAGGAACATGGACTGTGAAAGACCTAAAAAAAAAATAAACAAGTAAATTTTATACATCACGCGTGGGGAAAACCTCCTCCCACACACAAGTGTCAGATGCTAGTCTTGGCTTGACTGTTGCCTGAAATGTTAAATCACTGGAAAGGGAAAAGAGATGGGCACCTTAGCATGGCTGGTTTCAAAGCCTTCTGTAGCCAATGACCTTTGGAAGGAGCCATTGCTCACCTGCAGGAAGTCCTGCATTTAGAAGGGCCAACGGGTTATCAGAAGAAAGCAGCGGTGGGATGGCTCCAGAGAGAAGTACTTAATGGACAAAAAAAAAAAGAAGAGCAGAGGAAGATAATGTGAGGATTTACTCATAAACAGACGCATTTCACTACTGCCAAATCAGCAATCTTACTAATGAGGGTTTAGAGAGTTTCTTGCCAAATAATATTACAGTGTGTGAAAAAGCTCAGGTTTTCTAAATGTATGCCTCTCAATCTCCAGCCAAAACCAGCTGAATGCTTCCTCATTTAATACTCAGTAAAATGTTTTATTTAAATGTACCATAATGCATTCAGTGTTTCTATTACACTGAAATGCAATTTGTATTATTTCAATGCTGAAGATACCACCACTTTGCAGGTTTGTTCAAGCTACCAAATACATCATATTGCCCACTGCTGCTGTACTGGGGAGTATTTTGAGGAGAGACAGTAGTCCAAAACAGCGTTCATGTTACAGTAGTTTCCCTGTCTCAGACAATTTTTTTTCCCTAATTTTTGAAGTCTGCAACAATCCATGTGGAATTTTGCATCCATGATCTTCTGGAAGAACAGGCTTTTCTTTCTGGAAAGTTTGAAGTAAAAATGGACAAAGCGTCTTTGAGACCTGGAGGTTCAACAAATGAGGTGTTTTCATTCTTGGAAAAGTTGCCCAGTTTGTGTTTATTTTGGCTCATCTGATCATTTATGGCTACAGCTACAGACAACCAGGGAGGATCAATGCTTTTCACCAGCTCTCAGTAATGTTCTTTAGAGACAAGGACTGGAGGCCTGGCCCAACAGGCGCAATTAAAAAAATGGGCCAACATGCTTGAGTTTAAAGCTGACAATCTTAGCGTGGAAGATCATTATGCCCAAGAAGCAACTAAATTACCTTTTCCTAAATGGATGAAGTTCCTCATACGGTACTCTGCGGTGATTTGAAAAGAAGGAGGACTGTCAAACTCAAATTAAATGCAACACAATTTTTCCACTGCTTCACTTAGACCTTACCCCCTTGCAGAGCTGTCTTCCGAGGCTGTGGGAGATGTCCTACTGGGCTGCAGCTCTTCCCGTGGTGTCATCTCCCCTCCCCAGCACCGCAGTTAATGTTTTGCCTCCACTGCAGATCTTCAGCTACATTCGCAACCTACCTTGGTTTTCCTTGACTTTATACCTATTTTCTTCACCTCATGACTTATTGGGGTCAAATCGTTTTCAACTTTTTTAGCAATTGGAAGTCCATTCCCCCCCCCAAATGGAGAAATCCTCACCCCCCCCCCCCCCCCTCCATTTGTGAGTATTCTAGCATTACATACTTGCAAAGATGCAACTGGGCTGAGGAAGTCTCTGAAGCACAAATTGTTGAATCTAGTTGTACACTTACCCTTTTCCTATGCTCTTTCTTAGGCATCTGCTACTGGCCAAGGCTTGGAAACAGGAGAGTGGGCTACCAGGGTCTTTATACAATCATTCTTGTGTTCTTGTGCTCTTGTAATGCATCGTTTATGCCATGCTATAATAACTGTAAATCTGTGTAAGTGATGAGGCTCTATTATTTTCAGGAAAAAGGATATTTCTTCTTTTAGGTAGAGCACTGTTCCATGTGTGTCTATAAGCTCTTCTTTCTGTCTTATCCACAAAGGAAGTGAATTTGGGCCTGTCTACTCAGCAAAAGGTGTGACTGCGGTCATGATAGGTCAATCTAGGCAGGCTGTTAACTGCAGTACTGACAATATGGTGACGCTGGCTTTCGCAATGACACTGTGAGTAAATAGCATGGTCCCAGGAGAGTTCATATGCTGCCACCAAAGCTCTTGCTGTGGGGTCTTTGCTGCTACTGCAATTTACTCCAAACATGTAACATCTGATTCAATTTTCTGCTGGAAAGCTAAGCCTGGCTGTAAAGTCTCCTGCTTTCCCAATCATGATACCCAGTGTGAGCCCAAACGAAGGGCATCCCAATGGCCAAAGCTGTTCTACTCTTCTATACACAACTTCATTTGTAGAGTGTAACCTTAACTCAACCTACAGACATTGTTAAGACGACAGCCCTGCTGAAACCACATGGCCTCACTTCCACAGGACTGCAACAGTCAGCCCTGAATTTTGAAAATTTTGCAATGCTAAGATGTTTTAGAGGAGTCACAGGAGGCTGAACCAAGCCCTCACCCTTCCTTGCCCTGTTCTGCCAGTAGAGGATTAGACAAAAGTTTGCTGTGTCATATTGCCCAAACTATTAGACTAGCATGAAATGACACGTCAAATGCCCCTCCAGCCAATAGATTACCAACATGTGATCATGTGAGATTTAATGACAGGAAAAGAAAGCAGATATTTTTCTTTTCTAATGAAAAACACGCATATGCAGCTACAGTAATAATGTTTGCCTGACCTTGGCCAATCTGCTTCAGTAAATATCATACAAAATGCCTCCTAGGAAGAGTTCAGGACACTGAAGAGTTTGGAAATTGCTTAGGATAAATCATAAACAAAACGGCCTGCCCCCTAAGTTAAAAACCAAGCTGATGGAGGAGTATAATTCCCAAATGCGACATTCGATGATTACAAGCTTGCCTGTGTTTGGTTGTACACACACGAGTGCTGGTGAAACAGCAAACTGTTTACAAGGAGAAAAAAAATCATTTCAGGTCCTGGATGGGAGGGTAGGTGGGAGAGGAGCTGCCTAGTCAAGGCTTGTGTCACTTGATCTGCAGCCTTCTAGGCAATGTAACTATTCTTTTCGATTTACCACATAAGCTGCCTGGATAAAGAAGTTGTTTCTCTGCAGCACGAGGGTACTCTCTGTCTCTGGAAAGTCTCCGTCACTTGGAAACAGAAGTGGCAAATGCTGGCAGTGTTAGCATAGTCATTTTTCCATCAACCATGCTGAAAGTTGTTTTTGTCTCCAATCTCTTTGACATGAATGGCCTGATTTTGAAAAAAAAACTTATATGCGCAAAGGAAACCACTGAATGCAACAGCAAGAAAACATGTTTAATGTCCTCATTTGGATACTGTTGTAACCTGGGTATTTTCAGGGTTCACAAGTTGCCCACTCCATAATCGACAAATCATAGATAAAGTTTTTCAAAATCCCGAGATCATCTTAAAAAATCATGAGATGGTTGAGAAATTAACAACAGACATTTACTAATTTGAATTCTAAAGATTAAAGCATCATTGTTTATATTCTCAGCCTCTTCTTTGGGACAGCTACTTGTATTTTTGCTTTCATTAAAAGGTGAATTCTTGTGTAGTTGCCCATAGGAAAACAGTCATAAAAAATTCATAGAGGCTAGTCATTTTGGTTTAGTCAGACGCTTACCCACATACGTGCAGACAAAAATGTCATGGTCTTACTGCAGGTCTCGCAATGTTCTGTGTTTTTGCTAAATGTCCACTGGCTAGAATAAAGAGATGTGTAAGAAACTTCAGCTTTCAGTTAAAAAAAATGATAAGGAACTTCTAGGAATTAACATTACACAGAAATATTCATATGTGTGAGGCTGAGGCTCAGATGGTGATTCAGATCTTAAAGGCATGACTTTTACAGTGAGATGTCAAAATTTCCAAGCAACTCATTTGGATCTGAAGGCCCGGCTCAGGGGTTAGTCCGTGGGGTTGGGATACTAGTTGTACTCTAAAATACTCAGCTGATCTGGGGAAAATCTGGTCTGGAGTTAGGTACACAGGCAGGATACTGGTTTATACATGTGCCTTTGTTACAAGAGGGAGTGTATAAACACAGACCTGTCTGTGCACATCTAAAAAAACCCCTCTGTATTAACAGCAGCAAATTCTGGGAGCATTGAGAAGTGAGTTCATCCCCAATTGCTTACACCACTGTAATGGTGTAATGCAACGATGCTCCCGGCTTGTAAACCTGGGACACAATGGCTGCAATCAAGAAGTGCACAACCTGGATTCATCTTCAGCAGCGGTGAAGTCTGAATCTTAAAGTTGCCACATAAACAGCAGCACGTGGAGCGAGTTTCCAGCAGGACTAAGGCTGCAGCAAAATCCCCTTCCTACAAAGGGAAGGGTCCCCAAGCCCCAGCAGATGGGATTCAATCCCAAATAAAGCAGTCCGGATTCAAACTGGTCCTCCCAAGTGAAAAAATATTTGGCTATTCATTGTGTCGCCCTCAGAGCCACCCTGCTCTTGGAGGAGGATCAATTTTACAGACCTTTGAGCCCTGCTGTTTGGAAGGTTACTGTAGGAAACCAAGTTCTGATCCAAGACAAAAATCACCACTCATACACAACCCGCAGCTGAGTCCCGAGCCCAGGTCTAAAAGGAAGAGCTCACACTAAAGCGGCAACAATAAACCAAAGGCTAGCACAGAATCTTTGCACATGAAAGCTGAGATTTTGTGATGTATATAAAAAACCAACAATGAATACTTAAAGATCTCTGAAATCTGTTTTCTTTTACCACTCATATGAGTTGCTAACCAGGTTTAACCTGCAGCCTTTCACTTCTTCCACTGTTAAGTACCTGTTCCTTGAGTTATGGTGCAGGTAGCATCTGCCCCCAGTGTCTGCACCAGCAAAGGATGACACAGGCATATATGCTTACACAATTGCTTGCAGGATGCAATATGGTACCTGTGGACAGCCTGAGTGATGCCTTTGCTTGGCACCTCTGCACAGAGGAAACAGGCACCACCTCATCTACTAACACAAGCTGAAGAATTAGCTCTTCTGTGGCAATTGCAGAGAGAGATTCATCAGAGATTCATCATCTAGCATGAATATGTCTATGTAGCCCAACGCCAAAAGGAAAGTCCAACACCAAGCTTCTGAGGCAGCAAATTCAACCCGTGCTTTCTGAAAACTGTGGGAAAAAGTGGAGTAGTCTGGTTATGGAGGGTCAGACCTTTGCTCAGCTCCTACCTCTGCCCACAAGCACCTCAAGCAAACTATCTGTTAACTTAGGTGTCAGATGGGTGAATGATGGGCAACTCCTCCACAGTGCAGAAGCATGAGGTCATGGCTCTTAATACGGCTACGAACAGCACATCAATATTCACTCCAGGCTGCAGAAGTGCTGGGACTTGCAGTGCCTTTGAGCTGGTACATGATCACATTCCTCCCAGCTACAGCGTGGCTGCAAAGCCTCTTCAAACGTGGGCTGGAGCTTCCCGCGTGGCCGCAGGGCGGCCAGCAGCGAGGCCGGATCCTGCTGCTGAGGAGGAATGCAGTCAACAGCCCTGGGATAGAGCAGCCTGAATCCATTTTCCCAGATTTTTATTCGGGGGATGTTTTTGTTTACCCAGCTCAGCCATTTGCATTTGCTGCTTTGCTATTTCATCTCATAAGAGCTTGCTAAGCAATTCTTCATGGCTGTGAGCATTGGCAGGGTACAGCCTTCCACCAGACGAGTACGAGGACTTTTCTCCAGTTCTGCAGAGTGAGTCACTCCAGCACTCTCTCCTCCCTTCTTTTCTTTCTCCCTGTGCACAGAGACATTTGTGAAACACAAAAGGATAAAAATCCTCCTGTGAACTGCTGGGTGAGTGCTGACACTTCTTGCCATGCAAATGATAGGACTGAGTTTATAAAAATAAAACTCCACAATAAAGAGCTCAGGAGATTGTTAAAATCAAGAAGAGACATTTGCTCAGCTGGGGAAGTCTTCTGGAAATCATCTCCCTGAGGCATTTCACCCTGGTTTCCCTCTGTTGAGTCAAATCATTTTTATTTTGATCAAAGTATGATTTCCAAAAAGACATTCAGTATTGATTTGAAAAGTCTTGCTTCCCCTCCAGAGTTTGTGCTAAGAGTTAATCAGCCTTGCTGTTTTAATTAGTTTTTACATACTTTATTTCCCCTGTGAATTTGGCTGCCCTTAACTTCCAGGCTGAGCTTCTTCTGGCTGGTTCTTGTTGTGCTGCTCTCTGGCTAAATTTGAAAAGCCCTTGTGGTGCCGGGTATCTCTGGAATGTACTTGGACACCTCATCAAGCCAACTGTCATTCAGTCTTCTTTTTATTGTCCTATTTATCTGGGGGACAGGAGGGAAATCAGGCATATGGTGACTGCCTCGGGGAAATCACAGGTATCTGGGGCTGTGTGCATCTCTGGAGGGATTACCCCAGCACATCATAAGCATTCAGTCATGTTTTTTTCTTTGCAAGCCAGGAGATCCTGAGGACCATCCTGGTGAGTGCTCCTTTCTTCGCTGACTCCCTCAGGAACCCATCCCTGCCCCGGAGATCACTTAGGCGGTGTTGTGAGGAACGACTGTGGGTCCAGCCCAGTAACCAGAGCACTCTACCAGGAACCGATGTTTCTTTGGTTTCATGACTTCATTCCCCTTTACACAGCCAATCACTCATCTTCCTTTGCATTGGCACCTTCAGCCTCAAGGTCTCCTGTCTCCAGTGGCTTGTTATTTCTTTCCATTTCATAGACTACAGTCTCCTGGGAGAAGGATCACAGCATCACCACACGGCACCAGAGGCATCCCCTGTGCAATGTGGCAAAGTTGTGTTCCCAGCGTGAGATGTGCTACTTGATGGACATGGGCCTTGAGCCCTTCTCCAGTGCATAGCTCTTCACGTGAGTCTGCTTCCTGACTTGTCCAGCAACTTGCTGTTGAAGTAAGGGTCCATGACTCAGTTTCCCCAACAATTGAGAACATTTCAGTGAGGGCGTCAGTACTATTCGTGGAAGCACACGATCTCCTGATGGGAGTGGGACCAGAGGTCTGGTGAAGAGGTCCTCTAAGTGGTGGTGCTCAGATATGAAATTGCTCTGGTTGCCAGCAATTCCCCTTTTTAATCTCTCGCCCATGAACAGATTGGTTCCGTAGATTTTATAAGCCCTCGCCAGTGGCAAAAGAGGCATTTATAGCAGCAAATACAGAAAACTCCCATTTTGTAGCCTATTGGCAAGTGAATTTCACACTCTTTAACTCTGAAATGGACCTAGGATTTCTTCCCTCAGTTTTTCCTGCCTCAAAATCCAGGTTGGTTTGTTGAAATAAGAAGTAAACATAATGACTTTAATGGGATGATCTTGCGGGGCTGTTGGCTGACTGAGGCCACCCAGCTAGAGTTCAGCATGAGACAGTCTGCACCTTATAAGGCCAAGAGATGAAGGCATTTAAAACAAAAAAATAAAGGATCTGAACATGTTATTTAAATCATGGTGCAGGCAATTTTTTTAAATTCTTTTTTTTCCCTTCTGGTTCATGACAAAACCTGAAATATGCAAGTGAATATAACGTCTAACATTTGTTAAACCCAGACTGAAGGCCAGCCAGATAGCACTGAAAACAAACTGTGAATATTTTAAATGGAGTGAGATATACATGACAGAGTAAATAAAGGGCACATACCACATATGAAAAATTGGACAAAGTTCAAATGCTATTCATCTTGGAGGAAGGCTTTTGAGCAGAGCAGTGCAGCTTGGAAACACTTGCATGTGCATTAGAGTCCATTATGGTCAGCCAGCTTTTCGGGGCAAGGGGAGTCAAATCGTTAAAAAGAAAAAGGAAAAAAAAAAATTGACATCCCAGGTATTGCATGCTATTAGGTAATCATGACTCTGAAGAGCTAGGAAAAGAGAATAGGGGTTGTATTAGGCAATAGATGGAAGCAATCCAACATGTCAAGAGTTCAATGCTACTTCTAGGTCTTAAGTGCTAATAAAATAAGCTCTAAACTGCTGAAGGCACATGTCCAGCCCCGAATGCTTTCCAATTCCCTAGCAGCTATTATTTTTTTCTGTCTGATACAGAATTTTTAACTCTACTTCCCCAAGGCCAGAGATAGTCCCAAATTTTTCTTGTTTTGTCTTTCTTTGGGTGCTTTTTTAGTTGGCACCACTTCGGAAACTGAAATTATTGAACTGAAATTCCCGCTGTGCATAATGCCACTTTTCCAATGTTTAAAAACGTATCTCACTCTACTTGTGGATTTGGTGGGAATCCCAGCTGTGAAAAAAGGCAACATACACAGTACATATAAGATGTAAAAAAAAAATGGATATAATTTACCCATAGATTAGGAGTTTGCTCGGTGCTAGCAATAGGCCCAACTCTATGACTGGAGAGAAGTTGCTCACAAGAAAAAAAAAAGGGGGGGGGGGGATCTGAGAACAAAATTAGTATTTTTGGAAATGTTAGGACTCAGCTTTGGAGCTGTCACATAGAAGTGGTAAATCAACACCCCGGTACCACTGACGGAACTTTTGAAGCTCTCAGTAGAGTTGAAACAAGCTGTCTTGGGAAGTTTGCAAGGAAGTTTATTCTTGTGAGAGCTGGAGACATACTTGCAGGTCAGCAGGAGAGTTAACAAAACTCTACCCGTGAACTCCTGCTCCTGAACCATCCTCGCAGTCCCTTCCCCAAAACCTGGTGCATCAGCCTTCTCCCTCAGCCAAGATCTGACAGCTTTTGGCAGCCCGGCTCAGCGTGGCTGTTGGTTTTAATCACATCGCTTAATTTCTGTTTTCACTTCATGCTCATGTGTCTGTTGCCCGTGAACTCTGCATTTTAATAGCAGCACATCGAAAGAGCTGTTTAGATGCATTTTGGTGTATGAGCAGGGAACGCTCATTTGTCATCTTCCACAATATCAGGCATTTCTGGCCTGTTTGGCTATCTCCACAGGACCTGTTTGCAAGGGTGGAAGGCGACAATATTTTTCCAAAGACTCTTCTCTCAATCAAATGACAGGGGTCTTTGTGCTACCTCATGGGAGTCCCTCTCACCCCACACTGCCCTTGGAATAAAATGCAGAGAAGCACACTGTTTAAATATGCATATAAAGCTCTTCTGCACAATAGATTAACTGCCATCAGCTTTCTATTTAGTGCGAGGAAAAAACAGTAGAGATTTTTAATTGATAATTCAGAAAGACATCCCATTGAATGGTGTTAATAATTACATCTGCCTATTCTGAGCTCTTCATCTAGGCAGGGGTAATAGAGCCTTGTCCCTCAGGGACTGGAGCCCAGCTGAGAAGGCGGGACACCAAGCAAAGGAGTTGTAATTTGTATTTTGTCAACAAAAGCTGCTTAATCCTCCAGAAAGGCATCCTTCAGAGAGGCAAGCCTTTGTCCCAGGGTTTTCAGAGTGGAAGGGGAGGATGGGGAGGGAGGGAGAGGGGGAGAAAAGGGAATTACTGGCCACATGTAATTTATGGTTGAAAAGGTTCATTTATAGCTATCCCACTGTTGTATGCTTAGCCTGAGACCCTACTAGCTTCTCATTCTCTCATCAAGTTTGCCTTTTGTGGCTATACGAATGGTAATGATTTGAGGAGAGGTTGGTCATGGCTGTTAAGAGTCATCTAGCGTGATCAGAACTGAAGTCTCAAATTGATATTCATGTTTAAATACATTTCACCAGCATGAAATTTGGGGTCCCTAATCATCTAGGAGCAGGCAGTCATGATGCAGTACTACGCACATATGTATTTATTAGTATTAGCCACGTTTCAGTTTGTTTTCAGCAAGTTTCAGATGACACAAAGGGTCTTTAACATCTGGTAGAAATGATTAAGCGTATATGAGGAACAAATAAATATTAAAAAGATCAAAACAGGAGTCTCAGAGCTGAAGCCCTCTGAGCTCTGGTGATTCGAACATACCATCTGGTTTTGCTTTCAGGTCAGACTTAAACCAGAAGACATCTATTTCTCATGCTGTAGTTTGACTACTGCAAGAACCCCTGAAACATGAAGCAAGAAGTCCTGTCACTGCAGCAACTATGCGACATTTATGCCATGTAAGGCTGGCATCTCACGGGAACAGACCCCAAAGTGGCATTACCACGTTCCCCCATCTGCCTTCCAGCCTGGACAGCCTACACAGGTTCCCAGCCCAGGAATAAGACAAAGCAGTCGTATAGCTTCACCGCAGGTGTATCAGTGGGCTGGCCATAGGCTAACAACAGAGCTGGATGCAGCTGCAGCTCTGTCTGGTGTGCTCACCCTGAACCTTTGCAAGATGTGATTCCCCACGCGTGGAGTCAGGCTCATGCCCAGACCAGTGCAGTGAGGATCCTCCGCCCCAGGAGGGTTGCTCTGAAAAGTGGAAAATAGCCCACAAGTGATTACCAGGGAGTGATCTGCAAAAAAGCTGGGCTGAAGCCAAGGAAATTTCTGCCATCCTCAACTTAAAGCCAAGGGCCCAAGTCCTTTAGATAGATCATCATCTATCCATCGATGGGTGCCTAGCGAGGCTGGTGTTAGCAACATGTGCTTTTTTGCAATGGGCTCCTCCTGGTTTCAAGTCAGAGAAATGGCTATGGGATAAAGGCTGAAAGAGGAAGATCCTCCTTCTTCAGTACAGGACAAAAAAGATGTTGGTAGAAATGGAGGTCCATATAGGCACGAGGCAGTAGTGAAAATAACATACAACAGGATTAGATTGCAAAGAATAGCCTGGCCAGCAAAGTGTTTACTCTCCTCCATTCTCAGGAGGAAAGCAACCTGTTCTCCAGGAGTTCAGAACAGAGTGTATAGAGCTGTGGCTTAATGATTGTTCAGGCCTCTCGTTACTGGAAATGTGATGCCAAACTGCACATCTAAACACACCCAGATCTGAGGACACTTGAAATCCAAACTTGCAGCTTGATCTGCATTTGGTCACTGGGCTCTGGGTCTGTGACCAACCCAAAAGTCTCATTTCAATGTATATGTCAAATTCATATCATGAAAACTGGTTATTCTGAGCTGGGTTGGCACATGTATTAGCCAGGCTCCAGAACTGGATCTGAACTTGACACTTTTGATCTATCCTTACATGTTTTTCTTCCCTCCAGGTTTCTCCTTTCTTCCTCCTTCTTCGCTCCCATCCTGCCCATCCTCTCTCCAGCTTTCTAAACAGAATTGCACACCCTGTCCCAATTCTGGATGATGGCCTTTTTTCACTTCAGAAGGTAATTGTCATAGAAACTCCGAGTAATACAAAATCACCAGCCTAATTTCAAGAGTAGTTTGAGGGTTTCCATTCTCTAAAAGAATTGCATTTTAAAGGATGAACAAAAGCAGCAAGGGCATTTCTGGAAGAAAAGGCACTTTACAAACCAAATCACGTGTTCCTGCAACAGCCTAATCATTACTTGATTCATAAGGCGCTTGATCAGTGCACCCGTTCACAGGAAACTCACTAATCAGGCAGTTAGCCTTCTCTGTATAGTACATACCGTGGATGATATTTTCACTCCGAGGCATTGTTTGGGAGATCGACAGGACTAAGCAAGTGTCATGCCACTCACCTTCATTGAACCCCTCACCCTCAAAACCTCAATGAGGTTTTACCGAGCTTGCAGAGCTGTAACACCAGTCCTTCCTTACGTCCTGATAGCCACTCAGTCTGTAAGCATGTTCGAGTGCTTTTTCATCTCAGTTTTTAGCAATTAGAGAGTTTAAGGCCATTACCACATCTCTATATTCTGTCTAGCTTTTTCTCAAGTTTCACTGCGGATCTGAGTTTCATAAATGTGAACAGGGACAAATAATAGTAGGTGCATACGGACAGGGCAAAAATAATTTCTGGAGTGAATCCACTGAAGGCAAATACTAACGTAAAATCATTACCCAGGTAATGAATTTGTCCCTTCTGCATTATCCCTGCAAACATGTGCAGTAAATATCTCTGAGTAAATGTCTCTTAGCAAATGTTTTTTAGCGATGGGTTGTTGTGTCCCTCTAACTGTGTTTTAACACAGCAGCTTGCTTGCCCATGCCTTTCTAACCACCTTTGATCTTGCATTTGAACCATTAGAGCTAGGTTATTACCTGGTTACTAATCTTGGGTCTGAGTAATTTTCTCCATGGCATTACCTGAGTTAACAACTGAACCATAGGTGGGGAAAAAGAGAGCATGGTGCATCGTGTAACCAGGGCGGACGCCTGGGACGCTTTTGGGTGTTTGAAGTACATATGGTATTGGCTTATGGTCCAGTATTGACTGATATTGATGTATGCTTGCGTTGATATGCTGCAGGCGCAGTACCAGGGGTTATTTGTCTATTTAGAGGCGTCACGCTTTGTTTAGTCCCTTTGGTCATTTGGTAACTATTTGCATTGCCTTTCTTTGTCTTTATTATTACTGAAGGGGGACCAGTGTGTTCTCAATTGTAAAAAAGAGTTGGACAGGTACCTGAGAAACGAGAAAAACAGGATAGGAACAATGTCTTGAGGGAAACAACTGCTCTTACAGAGCCACCAGTGATTCGGTAGAGGAGCTGCTGAGAAGGGACCAAGACCTCTTTCTAGTTATTTCTCTCTGTATCGCACTGTCTCCATGGAGTACGAGAGGTTTTCCTGGTCTGTAAATACAACCAAAACCAGAGACCTTTTTTTTTTTGCCTCTCATCATTCACAAGATAATGACTGAACATCAGATCACTTAAAAACCCATTAACCAAAAGCCTTTTGCTCAGGCAGGAACAGAATCAGCTTGACCAAAACACTCTGCTCTGCGCCTGCGTTCGTGAGAGGATGACTCCAAATAACACTTGGGGTTTACTCACAAAACAAAAACAGTGTGTTTCTGTTGAGCCAAAGCCTGTTTAAGAATTTCATATGCAGCAGACCAGCTTCATCCAGACAGACTGAGCCAGACTGCTGAATTCACTTAAACTTTCCAGTTTGTCTAAATCAAAAGGAAAAAAAAAGGCACTTTCAGCAAGAGAATTAAATAGCTGTGCTCATTTACCCCTACTCCGTGTTCCTTAGGCAGTGTGTCAAAGGGAAGTCTTTGCCCATGTTTTCATTTTGGTCATGGGGAAGGTAGGAGGAAGAGAGCGCTAAATTCAGTTTATCCTTTCATAACTTACCAAACACTGTCTGTTCATTGCTAACAACTGAGGTGGTCCCTTTCCAGAATCTTGTCTTATATAGTTTTTCTGGTTTTTGCTACATTTCAGGGAAAAAAACTCATATTGTCATCAAGAAATAAGGTTTAGGGCCATTCCTAGTTCTGCTGTCTGCTTCTTACATTAACCAGAAAAATCATTTCACTGCTACCATACATTTCATTATCTGTTCTTATCTTACTGGCTGAAATTTTCTCAATGGATATTTCTATTCCCTGAGAAATTATTTTCCCCCGAAGCATCATTTTCCCAACAAGCTGCCAGCATTGTTACAATTTTCCATTTTTTTTCCTTCCTCCCCAACTTTTTACAAAATACTTGCATTGACAGATGAAGGTGGGACTAGCAGGGATCTCCCGGGGCTCTGAATTCAGTCCCCGGTTCTCAGGACATGCCATCCCTGCCAGGAACTGCCCAAGCACCGAAGGAGCTAAGCCCAGCCCTTGCTCCCTCCGCTGCTGCTGGAAACCTTTTTCAGAGCCACGCTGCTCAGGTGGCTGGAAAACATCTTCTAATTTCCTGACTATGTTTATTAGTGACCAGTTTATATCCATTTGTTCTTGTGCCAACCCTGCCTTTTGCTTTAATAGCTCTTTTCCCTCCTTCATATTTACTTCCCTGATGTATTTATAGACAGCAATCAGGTTCCCTTCATTTTGCTAGGTTTAACAAGCCAATCTGTTTTAGTCCTCTCTCATAAACAGGCTTTCCAGGCCCTGATTATGCTCCCTCCTAGTTGCTTTTCTCCGCAGCTGTTCCTGTTTGAATTCATCTTTTCTGATAAAGTCAAAGCGGTTTAAAATATCCCACCAACCAAAAGACTGTGTTTATTATTTTTCCAGAATCATAATAGACCTTGATATTATTTTGTAAGGGTGATGAGCAAAGGCTACATATTTTTTCAGATTCAGGTAATACTTGAAGGACCTCGATACTTAATAAAGCGGCTGTTCTGACTACCCAGGAGACATGTGGCCATGATTGGCATGAAGCAGATGCTTGCTCTGCCTGCGACATCGCTCCATTCAGTGCTGGGGGAGAACCTATTTATTTAACTCTACTGGTTAACCTTTATTTTTTAAGGTTTGCCATATCATCCATCAAATTGGGAGGATTGCTTTTCACAGGTGCAAATGAGTCATCACATGTTTGCCAGCTTGGAAAGCATTTAGAAAATTAGGGGCTAGAACTTAAAAAAGAAAAAGGAGAGAGAAAAGAAATTACAGTCAGTCTCACAGGCCCTTGATGGGATGCGGCTGTCCTGCAAGAAGTGGAGATGGGTTTTCCTCCACCACAGGTTTTGTGCTGGTTTCTGAGATCCTTGTCAGCAAATGTCAGTGGCTCTAAAGCTGAGCCCATCCCGTAATGAAACAGTTATCCCAGTCTTAAAGGCAGGATTAGCTACACGAAGTGGAGCAGAGAGCCCCTCTGCACTTTTTAACACCTCATGAAGAGATCTGGCTGCCAACAAAAGGAAAATCCTAATGTGTAAAAAATGCATAATAATAAGGACTTTGGCTGAGTAGAATTCCATCACGGATCAGATGAAATTGCCTTGTGCAACTTGCTGAGGGCTTCATGCTATGCTAAATGACCTTTGTACCATGTAAAATGGGCACTGCTGCAGGATGCGGGGAGAACCAGGGGCTGGGCTGCTCTTTTCTTTTCCCCCCCTATGGAGTTCAAGCTTGTCAAGAATACAACAAAAACGAGAGAGAAAGAGGGGAAAGAAATGTCCCATTGAATTTTTCATGAATGATTTTTGTCAGAGGAGAAGGAACATCTGTGTTTATGAAGGGTCCAGGGAGGGGACAGAGAGAAAGCCGAATGCAACCGTCTGGTCCTGGGTACCCAAGGACACGTGCAATGCCCCACGCAAGTGGTAAAATCCAACCTGTGCTGCCATTTTTAAGGCTACAGCTAAAAAGTGCCGTCTTCGCCCTCTGTGTTGCCTTCCTGAGGCTACCTGCTTTGCACTTGTGAAGGGGCAGTGATTCCCGGAGGGTTTGGGGCTGAGATTTTGGTGGGTGCTGATGCTCAGTGCTCTAAACATCAAGCCCTTGCTGCCTCAAAATGATGAAGAATCCATGAGTGTCTCATTTTTTGGTGTATCCAAGACAGGGTGTTGGGTCACCAAGCAGGGTCGTGTCCCTGTCCACACGGGACTGCTCGTCACCCAAGGCTGTTCATGGGTGCCTGTGGAACCTGGGAGGAGATTTTCTTTCTCCTTTTTTGCTAGGGTTTCCTCACCTTCCTCAGGAGGTACCTGAGACTGAGAAGAGCTGAAAAGGGGAGGCAGGAAAGGGTGTAGGGGCTGGTTCTCCTGGAGGTGTTAAACACTCCCAGGACGACGATTGTTTTGGATCTCACAATCAGAGCTACACTTGGCACCAGATTTGGGACCAGGAATTCGTCTCCCTCAGCTCAGACTGGCAGGAGCGGTGGGACTCTTTCCTTTTTTTTTTTCAGTAAGAGCTGTGACCCTTTTTGTAGAGTCAAGGGGGAATTTTACTTAAGGATTTCTCTCCTGTGTCATAACTGAAGATGAAGATGCCCTTGAGCTCTCCTGCATCTTACAATGCGGCTTTGAGTCTTTGACTGTAAGTCTGAAGCTTGTTATAGGGAGCACGGCAGTGCTTTTTGTCCTACAGGGGTGAAGACACGTGGAATAGCTGTTCAGTGGCGGCTTTAGGACTGGACATGTGTTGCAGAGCTGCCTGTGGCAGGGCAGGATTGAGCTCTGCATCAATGTGCTTATTGTCAGTTCTGCCTCCGTCCTGTTCACTCCACTAAGGACTGGGACCAATGTGCTGGGAGTTGTACAAACACAATGCAAAAGCTTATGCCTGACTACCCAGAAATATTGCACAGAGAATGCCATTAACAGGTAAACAGCACAGGATGCTCCCTTAATGAAAGAAAAAAAAAAAAAAAAGAAAAAAGAAAAAGGACACGCCAAATTGATGAGAAGAATCCAAGATGATCTCAACAGCCACATTGTACATGTCTACAGAAGCAGGATATCGATATCTGTTGTCATAGACCCAGTGGCTTTGTATGTGATCTGGCTGTGCATCAAGTTCCAAACTTCCCAAGAGCTCATCATTCAAACCATGGTCAGATTTCAAAATAAATGGTTTTCACCAGAGCTCACCAGGTCAGCACCCCCTGAAATTTTCCCCAGGAGGGTGACGAAGGGCTCTGAAAGAAGCAAACCGACTGCAGGTACAGAGCACCCGAAAATCAGCCCTTGAGTTGTTGTCAAGACTTGTATTTCTGGTGTTGCCTTCTGCTCCAAAATAATCCCATACTGCCCCACACGTACACACCCATGTATCCCGAAGGGTAAACAAGCCTGTACAGGCAGAGATGAGTATCTACTCATTGGTATTAGATACCTAAATTGCTTCAGTCTCCTGACTGCTCTCCATGCTGTTTTGCAGCTCTTCAAATAAAGATGCCCCAAGTAGAGTTACAAAACTTGCAGAGCACGCGATATTCCTGAAGGTCAAACGGCACAAGGAAAACAGAGCCAGAGAGGAGAAGTGGAGCTGGAGACCTGGGTTCTTTTTCTACCCACTCCAGTGCCATTTTGCATGACTCGAAGCTGTTTATTCACTCTACCTCCACATCTCTTTTTACCTATCTATGGAATTCATACTGACCTGCCAGGAATTTTTCATTAGTTAATCTGGTCTGAGAATGTTGGAAGCACTGCTACTGAAATGCAAAGGGAATTTTTTTTAAAATATTGTTATTATTTTTGCTAAACCTTATTCCTCCCCCTACCTCTCCCTCCACCCACTGCCCATGGCCAGAAGGTAACTCTGCACCTTCTGAAAGCATTACAGAGAGAGTGCTTCCACAAATGTCCCTTGAACTTTCCTCCTGAAGGGCTGATATGACACTGTCAGAGACCTGATCCATCTGGAGATAACAGGAGTCATTTATCCTTTGTGGCAGCTCATCTCCTTGCCCAGACATCCTCAAGTGCTGAAGCAGGGTGGAGTCTCTCTTTTTGGAGGACAAGCAGGAGAACTTGCCCTTGATGTCTCTTTTTCTGGTGGTAGCAGCAACATTTGACTTTGGTGATGTCCGATGCCCATTCCCTAGCCGAGATGGCCACTGAACGGACACAGGGAGCACGTGCATTGGCCTCACAGCTCTTCCTCCCATGCTAGCAACCCCTTGGAGGGGTTTTGCTCTTCATGCAGAGTTGGATCTCTGGGCAAAGGCTAAGGGGGATGGAGGTCCCCTCTGCCCCATCAGTGTTGCTCATGGTTGCATACCCACCATAATCAATGTGGTAGCATCAGAGCAGCTGAGCAAGGTCCTTCCAGCTCCCCGATCCTGAGCAGTGGGCCTCATACCTCTTAGGAAGGACCATTCCCCAGGGCCATTACTGGACATGCAGACCCGTTATGCATTGTTCTGCCAGCACACCGCAAGCATCGCACTGTGCCCCACAGTGCAGAGTTAATGGTGGTGCTATTCCAGACCCTGAGACCCCACGGACATGGCATGTTTACCCGCACGCACTAAGCAGGACAATGCTCCACGGCGCCTTCCCCCCATACCAAGCAGTCCCCACACAGCAACCCCTTTCTTCTTCAGTTCAAAGTGCTCTGGCACTTCATCTGGAAAATCCTTTAAATCTACATTACCTCTGCCTTATTTAATCTTTTCGGGAGCGCTGACATCCAGTGCATGAAAAAGAGATTTTAGGCTGAAAGGAAAGCTGCCCCTCATCACTTCTTGGGGCTAAGTTACAAACTGAATTGGAAACTAGAAGGTGAAAAGAATATGTTACCTTTTAAGTGTCACATTTTCCTCAGCAAAAATGCCTTTTAACTGAGCTGTTACAGAAGGAGTGGAAATAGCATCAAGCTATTAGATTTTGCACTGTGCTTTGAATGCTCCTAAACAGGTGCCTTTGGTGTCTGGCTTTGTTTTTGCAGAAATGGGGGCCACCAGGCACATACTTGGAATTTGGAAATCCCTCAGACTAGAAAAGGTTTATAACTCTGCGCTGAAGCACTGAACTGCAAGTGCCCATTGCATACAGTTCTTCATAGAACAAACCAGATTCATCCTCAGCATCAGCGGCACAGGGACAGCCCTGGGCACACTGCAAATACTAGAAAGAAAAGCAAAGAGGAATTTGTAGGCAGCACCAATGTAGCTGAACATCATAAATCTCTATTTGTTATACCTGAAAACTGCAAACCACAATGCCACTTGGAGCTTAACTGGTTTTAACTTGAGATGTTGCAGACTTTGTGTATCTGAGTTGAAGAACGTTCAGCAACTTATTGTACAAACATCCCCTCCATGCTGCAGGACCCAGGGCAAACAAAGCACTCACATAATCCTGGCTAGATCCCCATCGGCACAACTATTTTAGGACATAGTTGGTGAGGACATAGCCTAGAGCACATCACCTCTCCAGGAGGCACAGCTGTCTCCAGCTAATTACTGACCAAAACCTATTTGAGGTCACAATACCCCCAAAAGTGCCTTCCTGCATCAAAACATCTGTTTACCTGGGGTGGAAAAAGCACTAGCTGACCCTCTGCAGATCCCAGCAGGACCGTTCATCCGCTTGTCCTGGAGGATGTAGGAACGGCAGGTGTCAGTGACAGAGAGGAGACGGGCAAAGGTGGTGGGACAGGAAAGGGAGATGCATGGACTCACTGCACAGGTCAAAAGCAGGTGGAGAGAGAGGAAAGACTTGTTGAAAGCAGCTCTCCAGGGCTGTTTCTTCCCTCTGTATCTCACAAATACCATTATCTTCAACCTCTTTGCTGCAGCTGCCCCCTCAGCCTGCACCTGCAGCTGCACTGGGGTTGCTTGACCAGGCTCACACCCTCAGGGCCACCAGCCCCTGGGGAAGCTCCTACATGGTGGCTGTCTCCTTACACAGGCCACTCTGTCCTCATGTTTCTGAATTCAGCTTCTGACAAACTTCTGTGTCTGCCCTCTTTTCTTTTTTTTTTCCCCCAGGATACTCACCTGGGCTGGGACCCATCGATTTTAACAGAACTTAACTTTAGTAGGAATTTTGCTCAATTAAGAAAAAAAAAGCCACAGTTTCCCTATGGAAAATATAATCGCTGTTGTTTGTGAGCAAACAGACTATAGGATGCTGATAAGAGCAGTGTAACAGAATAAAATACTATTTATATATCAGACAGGCTGACAAAGGCTGATTAAAAAGTCTCCTTTTGCAATCAAATGGCAAATATAGACATATTTTCTTATCTGTTAAGGAGCTTTCATAACAGCCTGGGCCAGAAACCCTTTGATATTGTACAGTATCCAGTAATGCGAGTGCTCTTCACAGAGACAGGCACAAGCCTTTGTTGCAGGAGATCTTGGCTCAGTCTTTCCCTCTGACAGTGACTTGATTTAAGAGGTCCTACTATGACTCAATTCTGTTGCTTATGCATGGGCATCTAGTGCCATCAGACATGGCCTTCAGTGTCCCTCCAACCTCGAGAAGGACATGGATGGCCCAAATCCTTCTGTTTGATGTGCTGGTACCCTTTGGGTGTTTGAGGTACTCCCAACTTTGTCCAGAGGCAACAGATAAGCAAACCAAGGCAGTCAGATTGAACTCTTAATCCCCTATGCATCAAGTTGCAGCCTACAAAACTTGAAATACCTTTTCCTCCTTGGTTTTTAAAACAGCCTTCAAGATCTGGGGATGAGATCTACAGCAGGGTTCTCTCCTAAGCGGGTACCATTATGTTCTCCTGTAATATACATACCAAAAGCATCTTACAGGAGAGCTCTTTCCCAGTACACTGCTTAAAGGTTTATTGGTCTTCCTTGGGAGGCAGGTGAACTCCCCAGGTGTGTACCTCCTCCAAGTGCTGTGAGTCTACTGAGTATCAAAACAAAATACAAACAATCAGGAGCAAATTGTTTTTTATTTATGCAACAAAGCTAATAGGCGTGCAGGGCAGAGACAAAGGCAGCTGCATCTCTGGCTGCTGAAGACCTCCCTATGAGCATCAGGTGAAGCCTGCCCTGCCCTCAGCTTCATCCCCATCCAGCAGTCCCAGGTAAAGCGCTGGGGTCCGGTTGGTGGAAGGAAAGGGAGGGAAGCACGGGTTGTGTTTGCACCAAAGTGCTGCGGCGTGCACTCTACTAGCTTGCACGTTACAACGAGTGGTGGATGCATGAGCGAAAACTCAGGAGCAAACACCTGTCCTGAACAGCTGCAGACAGCCAAGAGCTGGAAGTGTCTGTTTGCTACCAAACCAGTGGGGCTTGGCTGCAGCTGGAGGCAGGGCCATAAGGGAGGGCTGCGTGCGAGCAGTTCCATCAGAGCAGCTCCAGGACAAGCTCTGATGCAGACAACTCTGACTCACTGGTCCTCACAGCTTTGTCCTGGAGCAGGAGTGGTAAGCAAGCCCGCACCAGCCCCAAAACGATGGTGTGTGTTCCACCGCGGCAGCTGTGCAGGGATGTAAGCAAGGGGAGCTGGAACAACTGCTCACTGCTCACCATCCTTTCCATCCCCTCTTGCATAGAGAGGATGATCGCAGGGAGTCTTGCTCACTTCTGGATCTACAGCCCAGGATACTTCACAGGGTGCTGGGTGGCAGCAGACCAAGACCAAGAGGCTGACAGCACAAAAAGACAGCACCGAAGCAGGGAGCTGAACAAAGATCCCTTGAGGCAATTCACCTTCCTGCTCCTCTACAAGAGAAAGCACTCCAGTTGAACACCTATTTTTCCAGTGTTCATGGACGCCTGAGTTTGCCATTGCCTCTCATCTCCCCCAGTGCCTACCTCTCCCAGGGCTCCCCAAATGTGCAGTTCATACCTGGAGATGCCCGAGGGGGGGGACAGCCTTGGCTCTGATACTGGGCAGACAGGTGAGTGCTGCTGGTACCGCAGCTCCTCCGGGGTAATGACTACCTGATTTATCTCCAGCCAAATCCTCCCTGATGTAAATTGTAGAAAGTCTCTTGGCAGGGAGCCCCATCCCCTTATATAAGCTGAAATATTGCCCTTTGAGATTTATCCATTACTGCCAGACTACTGAGCTGTCTGTCTTCAGCAAGGGCCCCAGAAGAGGAGAGGACAGTTGTGTTTGTACCGGTTTTGCCTGTGCAAGGTAAATATTATTGCGTATTCTCTTCTGTGGCAGAGAGCCCAGGGCCACTTAGGACAGAGATGCCATCACTCTGTTATGCTGAGACACTGGCTAAAATACTAGGAATTTAATTTGTCCCTGTAATTATCTCTCACAGTTAAATGTTTCATCTTGTGCTGGGGGAAAGGCTCTTTTAGGGGACTGAAATTTATATACACACACAGAGAAAAAGACTTCTTGAGAAAAAGACTTCTTAAGAAAAACTGAAAGCAGCAAACCACTCTGCATATGGGAAATGGGTTTTCAGTAAACAGTAACCCCATACCCCTTCTGTCCTTCCTCCCCTCCTTCCCACCCACAGACATACATGCACACCCCCACCCCCACGCACATCCCAACACCTCTGGTCCCCAATAGAGCCCAGCAGATGCCCAGCCCCTGCCTGACTGCTCTCCCCCACAACCAGCATCTCTCCAGTCATTTGTGCCCCTGTCTGCTGGAGGGGTCTGCTCCCCATCCCCGTGCTCCCACAGCGATTAGATTTCATTGTTGAATCAGTTGTGTTTGCAGAGCTATGTGTTTAAACTGTCGGAGAGATGACAAGCCCGGAGGAGGAAGGTGGCTATTCCCTCTGCAGAGCTCTGATAAGGCCAAGGGTCTGGTTAATAGACCTGGAGGGGCTGATGGGGTCTGCTGAGTTTTGCTCTTTACATCACTGCAGATAGCAGAAGAGAGCAAAACTTGTGCCCAAGCAGTGTAAACCCAGAGGTGACAACAGGTAGCCTGGAATTACACCAGCTGAGGTATCGCTTCCCTCATTTAATTTCGCTCAAGCTGCCGCTTGAACTGAAAGCCATTTCCTTGCACTGAAGTTTAATAAATGCCCTGTGACTGTTCTCATTCCTGAACCCACTGTCAGGCACTGTCACGAGGGGAACTGGTGCAGAGATGCTCTCGGGTGGGATCTTACACCAAAGCTGGGTCAGGTCTTCCCGACTCTGTGACAATTCAGAGCCCCAAGCAGCAGCACCCACCGAGAACTATTGTCCTGGAGAGGACATCTTTTCCCTTTCTGTCCTTGACCTCCTGATCTCTTTTGGAAAGATCCATTTCAGCTCATCCTGCCCAACTCAATGCTTCGAGCTCAGCTCCGCTCTACCATTCCCGCAGCGCCGAGGCAAACTGCTGCCTCTCCAAGGGGAAGGCAGCTCGGATGCGTTTTTCTCCGGCTGCAAGGGCAGCGGAGAAGTCAACCACTGGCTGTCATGGCACAAATCACTGTGCCCCTTCCCAGTGCTTCCTCTATTTGATGCGTCTCATTTCAGACCCCTTTGCCACCTGGCTGCAGGGAAGAGCCTCACCTGAACCCAAAAAAAGCAAAACCAGGGTTTGAAATGTGAGATCCTGGACTAGGTAAACCCCAACTTACAGTAAGGCAGCCCTCCCATCCCCTTCAGCATACTGTCGTGTTTCTCAAGGACTGGGGACCATTGTTAGAGAACAATGCAGCATTTTTATAAAAGAGGAGAGCACAGTTAATAAGTTCACTAACTGAGAAAAACACAGCTTTTTAATATCTCTCTTTGTGACTCATAGTGTGAGAGCCAGCTGTTACTACTGGAGTGAAATTCCTTGCTGATTAGTCTTTTAAAGGGCTTCCCAGATAATTAAATAATGATTTCTCTCCCCATTCATTCTAAGTGACAGGAGAGCCTGGCAAACCCACTAAGCATGGAAGGGCAGCATGTTTTCCCAAGCTTTATAGGAGCTTAGCTATTCTGCGGCTAATCCGGTGCTTAAACCCAGCCACAGATCCCCACACCAAGGGACAGGCTGTCCCACCTTCATGGTGCTCCAGAGGTGACTTGGGTTTTGCTGCCGGAAACACTGAAACAAGGATTCAGACCAGGGCTGTGTTTTCAAATATGAAAATATGACAGGAAGGATGGCCTCACCTGGGCAGACAAGTGAAACTTTTTTTGCGTGAGCTTCCAAAGAAACCAAGTTTGTCCTGCGGTTTGCATGAAATCAGCAGTGCTGAAGATTAATTAATCCCTCTCTGTCCTTCCTGAGCTGTGTTCAGGGCCACAATTAAAAAGAATAAGTGACCGATACGGAGGCCATTTGGAGGTCTTTCTGGGATAATTTGGTCTTCAGCACATCTGATGTTTCCACTACATTTCCAAGTCATGGCACAATCCGCACTGATTTGCTCAGCAAGCATTTCAACCATACGACGGTGTGGCCTCTCTAGGTACAGCTCCATTGGTCTGGTGGAGTTATTCTGGATTTCCACCAAAACATAAAAGGCAAAGGACAACCTGTGTATTCACCAGATGTAACATCATGATGTAGTCGATCAACACAGGATTCAGAAGCAGGCATGCCTACACTTGAATAACTGCGTCCTCACTTACTTTCACTTGTTTGGCTTTTGGAGAGGCTTCTTATCTCATCAGCAGGAAATTTCAGGACTCGATAACCTCTGGAAAAATTAAGGTCAGAAATTTGTTATTTTCACCACCAACAGAAAAAAGACTTTTCCTTAACACATATTTTACCAAAGAACAAGACTGATTTACAGCTTCAGTTACACTGAAACATTTTTCCAGTGAGCAGATGCTTTTATTTAATTGAAAACCAATCAGAAATATCAGCTGAGACAGAAAAACATTGACCAACTACATAAATATGTGAAAATGAGCTTGCGAGGTCTGCCCATTCCTAATTGAGAATCTGTTCCCATGGTTAATTGAGAATCTGTTTAGGGGCAAGACAGGGGTGGGATAGATAGAAGGGAGAAAATATTTAAGAAGCAAGTGCTTTATCAGCAACATACTGTAATGAGAATCTAGCAAAAAAAAAGTATTAATTTTATTTTTTTTAGCTAAAAGCCATCTGGCCATCTTGGCAAGAGGAAAAGATGCACCATTAGCAGAGAGTCTTTCTGAAGTTGTTCCAACCCAAGTGCAACCCACAAGGCATGTTCAGGCACTTGGAAATGTTACGGATTTGTAATGTCCCCACAATACCAGCACTGTCATAACCACTGAATTAACAGGTAAACTGAGGCAGAAAGAGGTTAGGTGACGTTACTATAGGACAAAATCTGTCAGTGTTAGAGGCAGAAGTGCTTCTTCTCTCTTTGCTCCAGTGCTGAAGGAAGTATCACCCAACTGCAGTGTAACCTGGAGGTGGACTGAGCTCTCTGATGGCAGGAGATTTCGGATGAATTGTGCCCAAACCTGCAGCCATGGAAGCAATGGGAATTGCAAACCTTTCCATGAAAGCCTGGCTGGGGGAGGATTCTCCTATAGAAAACTTGCATTTAAATAGTATTGAGCACTTAGCCTGACAAAAGGCAGGAAATTCAAAGCAAAGGGTGACACTCTGTCTTTAACTTACATTTTTATGCCTTTTATTCCTTTCTTCCCCACAGTGCAAATCAAGGACAGGGGGTCAAATTGATCCCTTCAGGAACTCCCTGCATTCAGTGGTGTTCCACCAGAAATGCTTAGTGGCCCAAATCATCAGACTCAACAACTTTTCCTGGGACTAGGAAGCTTAGGCTTGATTTTCTGTTTCACAGTGCAGAAGACCTCCATAGCCACCCTTGTCTTGGGGGGACTCAGTGCCGCCCAGCAGTGTGGGTCCCAGTCCTTTGTCCCTGGAGAAAAGGGTTTATGAGACAGAGGTACTGGGAGACAGGAAGCAACGAGGGATGCTTTGTAAACCGATAACGTTCCCTTTGATCTGAGAAGAGTGAAGGAAGGCAGAACCTTTTTCAGATAACCCGTGGAAAGAGAGCAGTCCAAAGCATGACGGCTGAGCTTCAGCAGAGACTGGAAGAAAGATGGACCTCTTGCTCAAAGATAAATGCTTCAAAACCCAAAAGCTGAGCTTCCTGGGCAGGAGATAGCTTCTTTATTGTCATCTTTAATTCAACAAGATATGTTTTTTACATCTGTTGAAACCATTTTAAAAAATGCTAAAAAAAACCCAGCAAAACTCGTCTGAATTCAGGGAATTATAGAGCTCTGCCTGGAGTCCGAAGCATTGAGAGGAAGTTCAAACTTAAGGTCAAAATGCTACCACCCCTAATTCTTTTTTATTAGCTGTGTCCCTAGAAAAAAAATTACCTCTTAAGCATCACTACATCATCTGGCTGCCTGAAAGGTCCCTGTTAATCTGTCTGTGCGGTTTTGATGGGCAGGAGAGTGGGGGCACGATGGAGGACTCTCCTGCCCATCTCACCGGAGCAGTTTAGGATGCTCTTGCACTACGGCACAGCCCTGACTCCCGTGAGCTGAAGGGAAGGGACAGGGTGAGCGCTCGTTAGTCTGCTCCTGTGCAAAGGCAGCCACAGACCACCTTCTAGGAAACTGAACCTTGTTGGCAGATTTGTTAGGTGGCAGAACCAGCAGTGGATGCAGTAACCAACATCTGGGAATTGAGGTTGGCTTTTAAGCTCTCTGCTGTTTGCAGATGTTCCCATGCCCTTAGAATTCTCTGGGGGCAGACTTAAAAAACAAGTTGAGATGAGCCATTTCTTTACTCACATCAGGCTGAAATGGGACAACCAGTTTCCCCCTATGGCCTTAAACACAGGCAACAGCCTCTTTCTTCAGGGAGCTGTGCCAGGAATCGCAGGGCAGGTGTTGTGGTGTGGAAGTGGGGTAAAAGCAGGGGTCATAAGGCTAAATATGTAGAGGACATTAGGGGTAAATTTAGGGACTTTGAGAGAGAGGGCTGCTCTTGCAATGCCTCTTCATTCCCCCTGCTCGTGAGGAAAAACTGAAATAACTGCAGACTGTCCCAGCCTGTAATCAGCCAGCATCCTCGATAACACATCAGAAAATCCCCCTTATGCTGCGAAATGTGCACTGTGATGAATTCTGTCCAGTCTCAGCCACTGGACCAAATTCTTGTGGCAGGTACATGGGATAATCTCATTGCTCTGAGCACATAGTGCCCTTGGGCAATGCCGCAAAGTCTCCCTGTTTTGCACTGAAAAGTGGATTTTATCAGCAGAAATCAGCTCACTGGAAAAGGATGGATTTGGCAACAACAGTTTTGCTGCCATAAGTGCGACGCACACCGATGGTGTAGCACAGCCCTCCCAGCACAGGCTTGGCTCCTGCACTGAAAGAACAACCATCAGTTAACCGAAGGGGTTTTCATGCCAGCAGGAGAAACCCTCAAAAGGAATTGCATTGCTTTTTTGAAGAGAGCCTCTGGGTGAATAATTATCCTAGGTTGAATCTTGGCCTTCCCAATCTTGACAGTCCCTTTTTAACTGCACCGGGAAGGGAGCAGCAGTGCCACAATGAAGCTGTTCATGTTTTCAGAGGGAGCTGCATGTCCAGATAACTCCCCTTCTGTTCATCCACCAAGCACAGCCCTGGCATTGTGGTTAACACTAAAAGACTGATCTTTGGTGCCTTCAACTGCTCGTAGCAAGTCCCCAGCAATCTCAGCCGGTAACGTATTGATAAAGTAATGAAACCCCGGACTTGAGGAATGGTATTTTCTTCAGCCTGGGGATCTGGGGTGGGCTGGGGTTTGGTTTTGTCTTTTTTTAACTACTGGGGGGGGGGAAATTATAATCAAATCTCTCTGCCACTCTTAATTAGCAAAGGGAAAAAGCAGTACAAGAAATCATTAGCAGAGGCAACTTTCTTTTAATATGAGACCGCAGTTAGCCACCCCAGGCGATCCAAACACATCTGATCATGCAGGGGCATTCAAAGTCAGCTACAAAAGCAGAGGAACTCCTCCACATCCAAATGTTACTGCCCTCCTTATATTGCACTATAAAACCAGGGTGTCAAAAAGGCTAGAGATTTTACACTTCGTGTCAGTGTTTTATAGTCATTAGACTAATTACGTCGGTGTTTTTACCACCTTTATTCTACTAATTGGCCTAAAAGCCAAACAGGGACATCATTACTTTACACAAACAAGCAATTATTGAGCTATAAACACACCCTGGTTTGTGTTCCCTGGGTGAGGAGGGAGCTCCTAATGCTCTCTCTGTGGTGTCTGCCACAATAACAGGCATTACAGATGCACTTGACTTTAGCTCTGCTTACAAAGAGGCCTCAAAGCTGCTGATACACGAGAGAAACTGGATATTTGTTACCTCCCTACAAACAGATTAAGGAAAATGGCATAACTCCAGGTTCAGCCCATGCATCGCTCTCTCAGTGCCAGGGTAGCTTGGCTTCATTTTTTGGTTGGGATTCGTCGTGCGTTTGCTTTCCTAGAAAGGGACAGCTTGGTGAATGTGGCCAGAATAATTTGTTTGTCAGATATCCATGAGAAATGTTTTATTTCCAAGAAATTCGGTCTCCTTGCAGGCTACTGGGTGAAACATTAGCTACAACTTTCCAAGACTTGTCATTGCCTGGAGCCCTGCAAAATGCATCTGCTTTGTCCGAAAGGGCAGCGTCTTCCCAGGTTACACTCCCTGGCAGTTCCTCACCCATTGCTCTCCCAGCTGGGCTGTTTCAGCAAATGCTTCCAAAAAAACACCGACCGCACTTTGTTCCTCCTTGCATTCCTGGGAAGTCCGTATCTGCTGGCTACAATATTTTCCTCTAAGGCTTGATGCACTTCATGCATGTAAACATTGCCTGTGTTTGAAATCAGACTTATTGGAGAGCAAACATTTGCACGGGGTTGGAAGAGCCGGGTTATGTGTCACCCGGCAGCAGGATTGCCAGGGCTCAGAGACCTGGGCTCTTCGGCACCCACAGCAAAGCTTTGCAGTACTGTAACTCCTCATTAAAACCCTATCACACCTAATTCCAGTAACCATGTCTGCAAGGGGTGCTTCGGAGAGGTATGAAAAAAACAAATGTGAAGTCCACACCAATATTACCACACTGTCAATATCAGTAGTGTCATGGTCTAATACTTTATTTTACCGCTGTGGAGATAGCCCCTCTTCAGGTGAGGTTATAAACTTGAATTTATCTTTTATTAGACCAAATGTTGACCCTTCGTTCTCTTAAAGAGGCCATAGTGATTTTCTGTAAGCACTGGGATATCAGGGAAAGATTCGGGCAGTTTGGAAGGGGGAGATTTATCTCAGGCAAAGCAGGGAATCACTTTACATCTCCCAAAATTCCCTCCCCAGGTTCCCCCGGGTGTGATAGTCCTCGACACTGATAGCAAATTGAAATGCAGCGTTTTTATGAACCATTAAATAATAGATCTGGTTTTTAATGTCAATTGAAACAATCTGTGTGATTAGTCTGAGTTCTCATGCTGAAAATGTCTGTGTTTTGCCTAAATAAAGTGATCAGGCCTGAGGCCTTTTTAGGTTGCTGAAGGCCTTTGAAATCCTTGTGTCCTTACCGTGTCACTGGTTTTTTAAGCCCTTTCCCTGAAGACTTCATCAAGAACTCTCGCTTCAAAACTGATGACACAATACAGTCCATTAGAGTTAAATTACGTATGAAGTAAAAGTCAAATGCTCAGTATTTCACAAATGTTTTCTGCAGCATGACTCTGGCTGATGTATTTACTGAACACATCAGATCTGTGACTCTACTGTTTCTTAAACAAGCCAAGTTTTTGTTTTATTTTATTTGTGTTCCATAAATCCATTTAAATTGAGCTATAATGGTTATTTTTAAGCTATCTCCTAAACGTTTCTGTGGGAATTCTGTAATATCCAACAGAGCTGGCTCCTCTCGTTTGGAAATAAGAAACTGTGGTTTCGGTGAGAAACACTATCTGAACAATGTCTTCTTTAAAAAGCCCCTACAAGCACTGCATTGCCAGCTCTAAAGGGAATTTGCATGTGTTTCAGCATCAAAGCTTGATACGACCCTATCACCTAGGGACTGTCACGTTATCTGAGTGCCCGCATATCAGGAGCACGATAACATTGTGTGGTTCACAGCTGCTGCAGAAACGACATATTTTCTGAATTAACCTAGGCTCAGATTTATATAAACTATCCCTGATAACATCTGCCCAGGACCCTCCTTTGAAACTGTGCAGAGATCCTACCCAGGCGGGTTCGCTTCTGCAGCTGGGAGCAGAATAAAAACCAAATCAAAACCCTTCTTTCCCTGGAAAAGCCACGCTTGGTTTCATGGTGCCCACCCCACGAAATGGTGCAAAAAATGTTTAGCGGCCAAGGTAGAACAATGAAGATGTCAAGCGGTTTCTTGGGAGCGAGCCGCTGTGTCTTGTCATGCTTGGACATGAACGGAGTAAAAAATGTCTTTATTACCCAGAATGGTAACCTTGAAGTGCACTGGCTGCTTGATCCTATAACTTTCCCATTAGAAGAGGGCGCCCGCAATCCTAATGAGGCACAATAAGTAGATTATGAGAGTCCTTTTGTTTTGCTAAACAGCAGCTTTTTCTGCAGGGAGGACCACAAAGGTGTGCGGGGCCCTGGTGCATGAGGCCGCTGTGACTGATACGCCGATTTGTTCAGTAAGGCCGGGGAGAAGAATTGAAGAAGACAGCCCTAATGTGCAGTAGAGCCACGGGGGGCGGGTGCCAGAGCTGCCTAAATTAGACTCATCAGTATAGAGGCTCTGCCCATTGTATCTGGGCTATAAAGCTGTCAGAGAGGAGCCCGTTTGAATGTTCCCTCATTCTTACCCTGGCGCTTCCTCCGCTCTCAGCAGAGAGCTAAGCCCTGGGATCTTTTGTTTGCATGAGAAACCACTGGCATCTTACATTTATAAGGACTTTTAAGGCTCTGCTATGAAAAATAACTTTGTCTCGAAAATACGGGGGATTTTGTTGTTGCTGTTGGGTTCCTTTTAATTGCATGCAAACCAGCTAGTGAATTTCTGTGCTCCTCTGAGAAGTTATTTTTACAGAGAGATCAGTGGTCATTTAAGATGAAAGGAGAGCACAGCTTTTTACCAGGTTGCAATCTTTCCACCTTGCATATTCATTTCGATGCCTAGAGGAAGAGACTGCTCCAGGGGGAAAAAAGCAGGGATGGATTCCTGCCTCTTTGAAGGGGCTGGATCTAGGGGAAAGATAAGAGGGAATAGCAAGTGGACCCACCACCCCTGAAATAGGCTTCTTAGCAATGTTCCTGTAACCATTCCTGTGCTGGATGGATGTGGAGAAGGTATTAGGAGTGGTCAAACCAACTTGCAGGCTGAGATGCAGCATGCAAAATTGCATTCTTGTTTTCTGTTGGTTTTAATCAGGCCGCCCAACCTTTGAGGATCAAGGCTGTGGAGTTGCAGGTCAAATGAGGACCCTGTAGCGTGGCTGCTGGTGTGAAAGCAGAATGTCTGCATAGCCAAGCCAGAAGTTTCATCACAGCCCGCTCAGATGTTAGTTGGCTGCTTGTCATCGCTCTGGTTGAACTGGAGATATATGGAGAAGAGTCTCTCCTATTCTACTTTGGCCTCTCCATGTGAATCTGGCAACAGACAGAGAGAAAATATAAATCTTGGGAAAACAAGTAAAAGTAGCTGGGGTTTTGGATCTCTGGGAAGCTCCGCTTTGTGTTACAAATGTAGTCCAGGTGCACCTTCAAGGGGGCAAGGTTGCCCTGGTCTCTGGACCTACCTGCCCACAAGGACAGGCTGTGCACATCTGTGCAAATCCTCATTTCACCAGTAAAGTACTTGAATGTCTGGACACAAGGCATATGCAAGGATTTTCTCAAACTAGAATGAAACTTTCATGCATTCAATTCTTTTGATGGACCTGGAATTATTTGCTGGGGAGATTCCTTGCCGGTTCCTGGTCAGGAATTGCATCTGAAATACTATTTTCTTGTGGATTTAGTTGGTTCTGAGTTTTGTAATCCCCCAGTACCAGTGCGAGTGTTTCTACTGAACTGGGACAGCAAGAGGAAGAAGAGGCTACACAGTTTGTCACAGTGCACTCCTTCTTGAGTATGATTACTACTTACTATTTTAATGCCAGTATTAACCCATCATGGATTGAGATCCCACTATGTGAACCACTGTACCAGGGCAGATGGACATGGGAAAGTTAGCTCCTTTCCCAGAAAGGCTGACCCAAGGCACCAATAGCCAAACATGAAGCCACATAACCAACTATGCCACCCCCCAAAGAGCAGAGGTTTTCATATCTAGACATTTCTCACAACCCAGGAAAGAAGATTCAGTTACGTGGTCACATCAGTCAACACTTGAATCAATGGCTGGGATCATCTCAGTCAGCTGAAATAAAGTACAGCATAAATGTGATGGAACTGATTAAAGTTATGCCAAAAATGATGTACACAGAGAAGGATTTTAGATGTCAGATATTTTGAATCTTTGTATTTGCAAAAAACCAGAACAATCCTTTCATACCTGATCCAAGCAGCTAGTAATGTTTTTTACCCACACTGAGACATGTTACAGGTGTGGTTTTGGGACCTACCAGTCCTCCATTCATTTGCTGCAGTCTTGGCTTGGACCCAAGCTGTAATGACTGACCGAAAAAGCCCTTCTGGACACATCTTTTCCTTAGACTGTATCAATGAAGTTTGGAAGATTTTTCCAGAAGATTTCTCTTTAATCTCCCAAATCCCTGGTTGGCTTTACTTTTTTCCTTCCCATTTCTGTCCCTTCCTTGCTCCACACTGCCAAAGGGCTCTGGAAGCTGCCTCCTTCCAGTGCTTGGATGAGGACCCGCTCGCAGTCACAGCAAAGCCTCTGCATCTTGGCAAACGCACCGCAGAGCATCATGGTGCATGCAACAGTATTTTTAAAACCTCTCTTCCCATGGGATCCAAAAAAACCCATTGCAGCCTGATTTCTGAGAAACCAGGGAAGACCTCTGCAATGCTAGGCTGCAGGATGGATTGGAGTGAGGTGTCCAAAACCATTAGCATGAGCGAAGGCACCTGCGCTACCCTGCTCTCAGGCTGTACATCCTGCGCAAACCACTCCTGAGAGCCCACCCTGGGGACAGCAACAGTTGTTGGGAAGCAGCTGGGGATGTTGCAGCACCAGCACCTTCCAACATACAAAATGCAGCCTCAGGCTGCCCAGTCGCACCCTGGGTTTCTCCATGGAGCATCTAGGGATGTGTTTAGGCAAAAGATATTGTTGAAAATAAATCTTGCTTTACAACTGGTTTTATTCTTGGCAACAGGTGGGCCATTGGAAAAGGGACTGCTAGAAAACAAATCTCCATCTGTATTGTTGGCCAAGGTATAAAACAATTGTCCAAAATAAAGCATAAGACTTGTTAACAAGCAAAGCACACTAGCAGATTCAATGGCAACAGGAGCAGGCAAAAAAATATGAAAACCTGCTCCAGGCACTCCGAATGCAGACCTTGTGAACTAGACCCTTTTCAGAGATGTCATTTTATTTCTTCCCCCCCTCCCCCTTTTTTTTTAAAGGTTTTGTTTTATTTTTAGCAGCAATCCTGTTTTTTCATTTTTCTGATATTTTTCTGTATATAATAATTGGTTCCTTTGTGGCAGCATTTCCACATTGGCAGTGGCGTGTAGTGCTTTCTTGGAGGTGGCAAGAAAAAAGAGAGTGATTTGTTTCAATGGGTTATTGTTGAGTGAATGCAAATATCTGCAGCCATTGGAGCAAATAGGAGCAGGGGATTAGGCGCAGGAAGCTGGCTGAGTGGCATAGGCCATCTGTCCCGGTCCTGAGAAAAGAGGAATCTCGTTTGCAGTGTATGTTAATTAGTTAGCTGATTGGCTCAGCTGTCACCTTTGCAGAGTGAAAGCACACGGGCACAATTAAATTCATGTCCATATATGTTTATCAAAGCACATGTTTTTAGACGGCCTTGGTTTTATGTGTAATTTTGTCTTCTCAGAGACCGAGAGGATTCTTTGCTATTGTGCCCACAAATGGAGGGGAGGAAAAAAGGAAGAAAGAAAAAAGAAAGAAGAAAGAAAATACCTTAATTAAAACATGATCGTGATTGTTTGCTGAAGCGTCTCTGGCCGCATTCTTTAATGCACTTGAAATTACCCATTTGCATCAATAGGCGTTAGCTGAATTTATTTCCATTCAAATGTATTCCCTTGATGTTTCTACAGAAGGTGGTAGGTTTGGAAATACATGTATGGCAAGTTTGAGCTCCTACGGTGCCCCCATTCAAACACAATGTCAATATCCTACACTTAAAAGGGACCCGTTAGTTAAAATAAAACACTCCCTGGTTTGGGGTGGGTTTTGTTTTTGTTTTCATTACATTGACATCTCCAAGGCAGCATCCCCAGTAACTTTCCTTGGGAAGATGTTGTCTGCTTGCAAGCCCCAGGGAGTTATTTCCCATGGTGTCATTTCAATTATTTTTGATTTATTTGTTTACTGTCTTCCAGTCCTTGTCACTGCACAATGGGCCACGTCTCCCCCTCCACGGGCACCCAGGGCCCTGCCTGCGGGGTTTTGGGATGCTGCAAAGCGCCATAGGAGCCATGAACATCTGCCCGGCCACTGGCACACTTTAGGGTCTTACGCAGAGAGGGCAGGCGAGGGGAGAGGGCAGGTCGGCGGCAAGGGATCCTCCCCGGTCAGGGACACCGGCATTGACCTTCACACAGAGGCATGAAAGAGCTGCAGAGGCACCTGGTCCTGGGCTGGAGGAGCAGCCAGGGAGCTGCTCTCCTGAGGCTGCTTTGCAGCAATGCAAGGATTTTTTTTTCTTTACTGGCCTTGGAGGAGAAACCTGTCACTCAGCCCACTTGGCTCAGGCAAGTTCTGGGCAGAGGAGCTGCCTCGAAATGCTCCAGCCCAGTGCCATCAGGCTGCGTTCACAGCCCCAGCTCCCTGGAGAAAAACCAGTCCTGTCCTTCCCATCCTCTGGCAGGGTCTGGCCATGGCTTCTCAGGCTACAAACCCAGCCAAGAGCCACGTCTTTATACCCTGGGGAGATGCTGTGCCCCTTGCCTGCTTCTGTCTGCCTGCAAGGACTCCCCAGAAGCCAACAAATTGATTCACAAGGCAGGGAGGGAAAATAAAATGCCAGGAACTCCCTTTATTGCAAGAAACAAGAGCAAACGCATTCAAAGCTCCAATGGCCAGAAGCAGAGAAGGAGACGTTTATATCCAAAAATTGCAGCTCCTAGTTGTGGGCCATGTAAAAGGAATACACATCTCTATGCTAGGGGCTCGCGTCCTGTGCAGGAATAATGTATTCTGTGTGCAGCCTGGGGTGAGGAGGAGCAGGGGTACGGAGGTGTCTGCATGGCAATAGGGCTGCTTCCAGCTGATGGGCCATTTTAAAACCCAGCATGTTTGAATGCTCATCTCTGCAGAGATGAGACATCTCCCATGTGCACACAAATTGATAAAACATGTGGCAACCTCCAGGAAAATATATGTAAAACCTTCTCGTCCTGTTTCATAGGGATCACACCCTTTACCTGCTGAGGGTTGGTTGGTTGGTTGGTTGGTTGGTTTCCTTCCTTCCTTCCTTCCTTCCTTCCTCCCTTCCTCCCTTCCTTCCTTCTCCCTTCCTTCTCCCTTCCTCCTTCCTTCCTTTTCCTCCTTTCTCCTTTGTTTTTTGACCTGGGGCACAGACCTCCAGCCATACAGTGTCTATCTGTCCCACTGGAAAGGTGAAAGCAGGGTTGGATGAAACCACTGTTAGAGATGCTGAATGCCACCAGGAAAAACACCTAAGCAATGTCACCAGTATGGCCTTTGATGGGTGACACGGGCTGTCTTGGAAATATGTTCAGCCCCTGGCAGAGTAAATTAAACACACACACACACACACAAACACACAATCTAGCCATATAGTAATATGTGATTCATGAGTCCTGACCAACTATGATATTTCGTAATACCTTCATGGCATCACATTCTTATGGGTTGTGTGTGTAAATGTGTGTCTTCTTCCTTTTTAAGACAAAGCACTAAATCATCTTTATTTATAGAGGATCAGCAGATGGCCAGCAAGCTGTGAAAAAAAAGTTATATTTGTCAGGCTTATAAATCTGAAAGAGGAGTTTAAGCAAAACTCCACAGCACTTGATGCAATTAATTTCTGGAATGATATTTTGTTTCTGCAAAATTATCTCAGGCCTTCAGTGTACAGAGGGTGCAAAGAGTTACATGGGTGCCATAACGGCAGCATCTAAGTGCTCCTGGGGTGTCCTTGCAGCCCCCCAAGGGAGGCACTGTGCTGCTGTCCTCACAAAACAGAGGGAGAAGAACTGGGCTGCTCAAGCCTGTGCTGAGGATCCTGCAGCAAAGAAGGGAACTGAACATGGGCCAGAATCGGGGTTTAGTGTGAGACAGGAGACATGGGGTGAGCACAGCCCTTTCCATGAACCCTACACCAGGTGCTCATGGCTGGAGTGGTGCATCCGTGCCGACTCTATGGTATTTCGCTTACTGGCTCTTCTGGATATATTAGTGAGCATCCCATGCTTTTGCAGGGGCTCCAGGGAAGCCAGGCAGAAGCCCCAATATAAGAATAAAGAGAAGCTGGTGAGACTCGGGAAGGCAGAGACAACTTGTGGCTGTGGTCCATCAGGGAGGGAAAGGGAGGAGCCCTGTAGGAGCGAGCAGATGTGCTCCCAGATTGGTCCAAGAAATGACAGGACTAATGCAAGACCAGAGTTACCCCTTTTTTTTTTAACCACTTTGCAAAACATATCCAGAGATTCGTGTCACAGCACTGCAGTGTTTTCTCTCGTGTCCTAGCTAACCTATAACCAGTTTTACTCCCTTCCATTACTGGAGACATAGGGTCCGACTAAACAGGGCTTAAAAATGCATATAATTTATTAGCAAAGATTGCCAAAAGCCCTAATTAAGACAGGTAAAAGCTGTGCATTGACACCAGCCGATCAGAGCAACCCCATGGAGTTTCCCCTTAGTAACACAGCAGGTGCGAAAATACAACTTGTCCCCTCTACAGGGGACTTCAGGATGCATTAGCTGAAATGTTTTTAAAATACACTTTTCCTTCTAATTTAAACCAGCTTGCTGCATCAAGTTGCTTTGGAGTTATACTTTTTACAGGCAGAGGGTCCAAGATGCTGTTTTACAAAGGGATTTAATTCACAGCAGAGTACGGGATGATGAATCTGTTCAGACGTCAGAGGTGGGAGAGCACCGCTGTGCCGAGGAGATGCACTGTGCTGGCAAGCGTCGAGCACCCGCTGGTCCTTCCTCACAATAACTCCCTTTCCACTGAGGAGGAGGAGTAAGTGCATGTACAAAAAAAAGTCAGTCCTCCATGGTCATTACTCTTAATTACACTATTACTTGATTCAGGACTACCACAAAATTATCCTGATTTGCCACTGCCTTCTGTAGACTTTTATACCAGCACAAATTGAGTGCTAAGTGGGTGTAAATCAGTACCAACCCCTGAGCAGAGATTTCTGGCATGGCAGCATTTTACATTCAGTTTCTGTAGCAGTAAAGGATACCATATACAAGGGTGGAAAATGAGCTTCTCCCTCCCTAATTTTACCTGCGAGACCTCTAAGACAGCGAGCAGCCCCTGCTTGCCAGACCATTCCCAGCACTGAATCTTATATACCCACACACCATTTTCCTTGAAAATCCTTGCTACTTCACTTTTTTAATCCTCAGTCCTTACATTTCCCACAGTAAGTGATAGCTCTACATCTCCCAGGTCGTTTGTCTCCCACAGGGATTGGCAATGCTCCGTGTTTCATTTAAGAGCTGTCTCACAACATCCAGAGTTTTCCTCTGAAAAAATAAATAAAGCTCCTCTCCCCACCCCTTGGAGAAAAACCCTCGCCAAAACCCAGCGAGAATCAAAGCTGAACTATCCAGGAAAGCTTATTCCTTAAAAAGGACCAGCAAAGTTATTTTGGAAGACAACTGCTGGAGGTACTGCGAGAACATTGATATCCAAAGCTGTCATAATATTTGACCCTCAGAAAATAGGAATGTCCATCCCTTGGGTAAATTGGGATAATATTAAGGCAGGAGAGGGAAAAAAACACTTGTTGTCTTTCGGAAGAGGAAAGCAGAGCTGCAGCAGCGCTCCTCGACCGAGCGTGCAGGCAACGCAGAGATCAAAAGCTGAGCCTTTCATCTGCAGCTCTGCAAGCGTTTAGAGATGAAAGTCCTAGAGTTTCACTGGGAGTGACGAAAAACATTCCTTAGGACCTCGCTTGAAAGCGTGGCTGTCTGCGGAACGGATTTATATTTGGAGTTTGTGCTCTTTTTCTTTTTTTTCACCATCCCTAGGACTTAAATGATACACGTTGGCCCAAATGCAGAAGTAGACCAGCTGCAGGCAAAGCAGATGGTGGTGGGATGCAGGGTCTGCTCCACCAGCTGTGGGTTGCAATCCCAGCCCCTTCAACCAGACATGGGCAGGTAGGGTGGTCTTATTCCCCCCAAGAAGAGGGTCTTGGATTTAATCTTCTCCCTCCATTGCAGGTCTACAGAGATGCGTGGCTGTCTCCAGGAAAGAAGCCGGGGAAGGAGGTGACCAGACTGTGGCTGCCGCGGAAAGCATCAGGTATGCAACTATTCAGCGAATTCTCACAAATGATGGTTCTGTTCTCAGAAATCAGGATCACTCGGCATACACTTCACAAACAGGGGAAGAAAAAAAGGCGGGGGGGATAAATTCATGGGATAATTTATGCACGATGAATAATTCAACCAGCAGAAGTGACTACTCCAAAGATCAGGTCAAAAGTTGAGTACTTGAATAAATGAATTGCCCTTTCACAAATATAAAAAGCAGAAATCTCAATATTTATCATTTGCAGGCACACAAATATTCCAGAACAACATTTTCTAATGAAGTGGGGAGGGGTGTTAATAATAAATTCTATTGATAACAGGAGTTAGAAAAGCAAATAATAACTGACTGGAACATGTTTATATATGAAAAGTGACTTTTCAAACAAACTGTCAACACTGGGCTGCATTATAAGACTATTAGGAAATAGGAACTCTGTAAATAACTTGCCTACCTCGGCAACTACTGAACCTACTGCCAGTACATAAGCATTACCTTGGAGCACAAACCAAGCTGTTGCAAGCTCGGAGACATATGGCGAAAGCACAAGCAGAGAGGCTCAAGATCCACAGCTGTGACCAGACATGCACCCAACCAAGGCAAAAAATGGGAACCATTGGAGACCTCTCCTAGTGTTGCACCCCTAAAGGAGTCCCATCCCCTCCCTGGCTGGGTGCAAGATGAGTTTTGCAGCCACTGCTGCCCAAGGACACTAATGTGCAGCCTGGGCAGTGTCCCTGTGCAGCCCTGTGGGTCCCCACAGCAGGGCGACCACAGCCAACTACCTCCTACCCAACCCGCATGGCCACCACATCCTTTTCATCAGGACCAGCCACATCTGGGCTGCTTCTGCTTGGGGCAACCACATCTGAAGGGCTCAGCTGTAACACGCCTGCCCCATCCACCGCCTCTCTGCAGTAAGATGCCCATGGAGGCTCACTGTGCTTTCTTGGAATGACATTGTTCACAGTTCCTCCAGGATTTAATCCCACAGGAGTCCAGACTGGCATTGCTAGATGCTGTCGTAACATGAGCAGATGCTGAGGTTCCCCTGCATGCTCTGAGACCGTCTGTCCTCATGGTGTTTTGTTATTGGCCCACCTGCTCTTTTCCAGTAATTATAGGGGCAGATCAATATAGAGATAGGAGCTGATCTGAGCTCATCAACTTATTTCACCCAAGTAGCTGCTGGTCATGCTTGCTCGTGGCTGATCTAAGCCATGGTAGAAATTCCTCAGTCCTGGAGAGTCCTCTGCCACCTTTCTGGCAGCAGTAACTGAACTTCAGTCAAACCAAGGGGAATTTGATTCAGTGCAGTTTGGACCGATCAAAATTAGAGTGCAGGTCCTGTGGGTTGGCTTAATCCAGTCTTGAAGCCATGTTTTGCAATCACATTTGGAAAAATGAAGACATTGAGTGGAGAGTGAAAATCAATTTTTCCTTACATAGTGCATAGCTGTAGTTAGCAGAGTTCTCAGCAAAGATCGGTCTCTGGCACATGGGGCACAGGAAAAATTACTTGAGACACCAACAGCCCAAAAACGGGGAAGGAGGTTGATGAGAGACACAGGCACAGCTAGCTGGGGTTGGAGTTGAGGTTCTGCTTTCCATTTGCAATGGGGGTACAGACTAAAAACAACCCAAATACTGCCTTCCCATGATGTCCTTCACCTGCCCAAAGAGCAGACATCTCCTCCAGCTACCTCTGAAACCCATCTTGGTACTACTGAACTACAAAGCACTGTGAAACACTGCCCAGATGGTTTGACAATGTAGCCAGCGTTTGTGGCCTGGAGCAGGACAAAGAAGCAGCTCTGCTGGGATGGGAAGCATGGGAAGGCTGGTGTGCCGAGCATCACTTCGCTCTGCCACGAAACCCTGCCTGCTGTGACTAGCCACGGGCCACACAGCAACTTGGTGGCCAAGGTAGGACTCTCCACTGCTTCAGAGTCCCCATCCTCTCGCTGCAACCAGAGCGATGCCTCTCCATCTGACTGCAGACCCAGATTGCAAGAAAGTTGGATTGATTGGATTTTTTTAAATTTCATTTTAGTTCTGGAGAAAAAAAAGAAAAGGCTGTTTTCAACTTGGCAACAGGAATAAAAAACACACAAGCATGAGAGCTGACAGCCTTAATTTGTGGTTACATTTCCACAGCTTCATCTCAACAAAGATTCTGGACACAGGAGAGGCACACAGTGCTTCTATCCTATAAAAGAGGTACAGGGGGAAGAATGTGGTTCAGTATTTGCAGAAACGATCTGGAGTCAGAAGGATTCCACTACGAGCAATTAAAAGGAAAATTAACCGTAAGAAAAGTTTTCTTTCGTTTTTATAGCTAAACCCACAAATAGAAGAAATACTGTACAGTTGAACTCCAACAAACAAGCATGCCTGATTTTAATGAGCAAAATGAAGGGCTTGTTTTATGGGATATGTAACATAATAGTCCCATGGTAAGGCAGCCTATTTCTCCACTGCTCTGCACTGCATGCAGTTATTCCGAGTGGTGCGAAGTGCGTGTAAAATGCTACCAAACCCAAATTTCTTCCTGGTATCCTCCTTCAGTCATATCCTACACTCCTTGAATGCATGAGTGCATCACTGTGCTGTGTGTGAATCAGCAGATTAAAGAAAAAGGACTAGTATGGTGGTTAGGAAAGGAGGGGAAGGGAAGGAAGGAGGTTCTGGGCTTATCCCCTTGCCACAAACTCCCTGTATGATCCTGGTTGAGTCACTTAATTTTGGCAGAAGGTGGGATGGCAGGGTTGTGACAGAGGTCCAGAGGTCCAAATCACTGGTGAAGGTGGGAGGCACGGGGCTGGCAGACCATGAAGCAGCCGTGCTGTGGCTGATCCATGCGCCTTCCCACTTGCTGCCCCAGAAATGCCTCTGTGGAGCTGTAACTCTGCTCTCAGGGATGAAATACCATTCTCTGTTCTCGCAGCCGTGCTGTGTGCATACAGCTGTCACGGCAGTCAAATACCCCTACAACAGGGGTCTACTAGAGTTTGTAGCTGAACTTTGCTCTTAGTGTGGCAAAAGATACTTTGTCTACGAATATAGAGATGAAACGTAAAAATCTAGCAGTAACAAGGACGCAACCTCAAAATTTCCCTGGAGGAGCTGAAGATGGTTGGAGTTTCCCTGCACACCAGAGAGGACCATGGACATCTCGTTTTTCCACGCGTGAGAGGGGCACACAGCACCGTCACACACAAAACAACCTCATCCCCCCTATCAAACACACAGCCCTGCGTGCACTGAGCTCTCTCTCACACCAGAGTAAAAAAAAACTAACTACATTTAAACCCCACTACCACTGCCACCACCCTTTGCCCCACAGACTACTCTGTTCTTACTTGCCCAAACTTACTGAAATAAAAAGGCAACTTGGTGTTATAAATGCAAAAGAAAATATATTACTTGTTTGCCAGGGAAAAGGTCTTAAGGCTATACAGCTAAAATTATTTCCAGTTGACTCTTCCACCCCATCAGTTTCAAAGAACCAATTTGTTGACTACTTTGTTGCTTTATTCAAAGAAAAAGAAATCTCCTTTTTTTTTTTTATTATTCTCCCTCTCATATTTCATGTTATTCTTCTTGTGGGCAAGGACAGAGCAGGGGCAATACCAGTACAGGGGAGAAGAGAGAAAGGTCTGACCAGCAGCTGAGTACGAGTGAAAGCAGTAATCTTCAAAGCTGGTTTTCATCTTTCATAGCCCATATGATATGAGACAGTGATCTCACCAAGGGTCATGCTCCTTCTCCCTCTCCTTCTCCTCCTCCTTCTTCTTTTCTCTCCATTTTGAGTGTTGCCAGTAGAGGCTGACCTGCTTAGAGACATATAACCTAGGGCTGCACCTCTGAGGGCATAACACATGGTGAAGCTTGCTGTGATGCTCATGAGCATCCTGGACTGCACTTTCCAAGGTGGTGACATCCCAGGGCCTTTGATCCAAAAGATGCATTTGGCTGCATAGCAAGGCCAAATGGTGAGGATGAGCTCCGAGCAGATTGCACCACAGTGTCTGAGGGCCACAAGGCTTGTAGAAACAGGTTAAACATAATTATCACCACCTCACTTGTCCTACATCTGCCACCAGCAGCATGCTTCTTGCAATTTATACCGAACCACAAATACCTCCCACCTGTGTCTGGGGCCATGGCTGGTGTTGAAGCATGTGTTGTGCCGAGTTACAAACCACGTTGGCACCTTCTGCCAAGCAGTAGTTGGCTCTGCTGGAATGACTCCGTCCTCTGCAAACGGCCAGCAAAACTCGATGTGTAAGTGCATTGCACCAACAAACCTGCTGGAGTTGCTACTCCTCAAGAATTTCTCAGTGACACCAAGCAACAATGTCACCAACTGCATAACCCTTCCTACATCCCTGGGGAGCTCCTTGCTTTGAGTTAGGGAGCAAGTCACCTTCCCCACCTGGTTTGCTGGAGGCTTGAACTGCTGAAGAGGGGGAAAGGAAGGTAGCACCAATTTGGCACTCACCTCCCAGAGCAGGGGAAAAACTATTTTGATGTAATGGTTGCAACAGAGGTTTTAAAGGCAGAGCTATCTACTGCCCATGTCCTGGGCCAACAGAAAGTCCATCTCGGAGGTACCCAGTTATTTTTCCCTCCCTGATCTGTATCACAGCAGTATCCAGAACTGGTTCCCACAGGTACCACAGGACATTTTTATTTGTTTTTATTTGGAGGTTTTTGGCTAACAGCAAGTACGCCAGAAATCAAAGATTTTGGAAGATGGAATTCCTTGCAAATTCAGGGTGATCTGAGCTAATAGTTTCAGCCAGAGGCGGGGGGGAGGAAAGAAAGAGAAAAGAGTGGGAGGGGAACTCTGAAAAAATTTTGAAACACATTGTTTCAACAGCTTCTAAACAAAATGGGTTGGGTTTTTTCTGAAATACCAAAATATTTCATTTCAACATTTCACATTTGTGTCTCAAAACAGCCTTTTTGTTTTACAACTAATATAAATTAAAAGAAAACAAAGTTAAATGAAAAGGTTAATAAATACAATAAAACATTTTGGATTTGGACTGAAGAAACTGTTCGGAGTTGACCCTAAAGGAATCTTTTCCTTTTTTTTCCCCCAGTTTGCCAAGAAAATGCAAATAATTTGTTTTGGTTTGACCTGAAGCAACTTATTTATCATTCTTGGAACTTGAAATCCCATTGTTTATCTAAATCAACTCAGCATCTCCCTGGCACCCTTTTCTTGGGAGAATTAGGAAGATCAAGGGGATTAAGAGACACCACATGGAACTGGCTGCGAGGAGGGTTGCTGCAGGGTCTGGGCTTTTTGATCCCAGTCTGGGTGGTTAGGTGCTGTGGTACCCACAGCACCCTCAGGACACAAACTAGATGCAGGGAGAGGTGAGATCTTTTATTAGACAAAAATAAAAGATCTAATAAAAGACATTATCTGCACCCACAAGACTTACCTTGCCTGGATGATGAGGCATGGTCACTGCTAAAGCACAGCTCTGTCCTGAAGGACACCATAGCATCCTGACTGACAGATTTTAGGTTTTTTGGAAAGAAAATCAGAAGGGCTAGGTTTCATGGCTTACCCTCCGTTTGGGAGAAAAGGCAGCAAAAACCATCCCTGTCCATACGCATGAGGGATGTCAGACAGGAACAGGGATGATGTGGAGGCCCCATAAATGGGAGTAGCCCCAGGTTGTACTCCTCGCTGTGCCATGCCGGCGGCTCCTGCATATATGCTATTGATTTCAGTTGCGTAATGCTGAGCTGTAAGACCTCATCAGCTGCTACTCATTACACAGGCACAGCCCTTCTTGAATAGAAACCATTGCAGAAAATAGATCTCGGGATGTAAAACCTGACATCTTGAATTCATAAACCGAGCGACAGCATTCTTGTTTAGAGTCTGAGGGTGGCCTGTTCTGAACTCGCCTTTTTTAATACCAGATGAGTCTAACCTCAGAGCCAGGATGACTCCAGCTAGTATCATTACCCTAAAGCAAAGAAAAGAACATGACTCAAGTCTAGCAGTGCTAGAGTCGTTACAAAGCGCCCAAGCAGGGGACACCGAGTCTGATCCTGCCATCTGTCTGGACCCATTGACTTTCTGATGATCTCCTACGTCCCAACAACAGCGACAACAAAGGATGCGATTCTGGGCTGCAGTCAGATTGTTTTCTCACATGTGATATCCTTACTGGGGTAGGGCCTCAGAAAACCCCAGCCACTAGAAAGAGACAGAAAACAAACTAAGAAACCACCCTCCTCCACCTACCCCACTACCAAACCAGTTTCACTTCTGAAAGCGGGAAGGACTTGTCTCATGGCACGTTCCCCTCTCTGTCAACACCAGGCTAAAGGAATGCACGGTCTGAAGTGGTTTTCCTCCAAAGAGCAGACCTAAAGACACAAGACCTTTTGAAGCACCAGCATCTCTCGGCCAGGCTGTGATAAAACACCAGCTCTACCACAGAAGTTGAATCTTCTTTGCTGCTCTGCTTTAACTTAGCTAAAGAAGAGAAATTATTTGTCTGCAGGTAGGTAGATGCTCAGCCACAGCTTTCAGATGTGGTATGCAGAAAGGCTGCAGGAATCAACATTCATTGTCTCCCTGACCCAGAGCCATGTAAAGGAGAGGGGCAAGATCAACTATTTTCATTAAGCAATGGAGGAGTGTCTCGGGGAAGGACTCATTGACCTCTCAAGGTCTTTTACAACTCGACTTTTTTCCAGTTTCGTATACCTGTTTTCATTAAGACATGGGTTTGGGGAGGTTGGGCTTTTATGCCAGATCTCCTGTATGAGCCCAGGCAGGACATCTAACCTCTCCCCACCTTTCCAAAACCGTGATAATGCACATTGACAGACCTATTCCTGTTAGTGAGATGCTTAGATAACTGTGCTGGAGACGCTGCAGTATCTGGCTGGCCAGCAGGTATGGACAATTTGCAGGCATAACCTGAGAAGGCATTAATGCGTCTCCAATACACCTCATCACTGTCCCTAACCCTCTCATATCCAATCTCCATCAGTGCATTCCCCAGACAACAGCAAGGTCTTCTGCAGCTCTTCTTGCAGCTCCTCATGTTCTGTCTGCACCGTGCCGGCATCACCCTTGCACAGACTCTTTCTGAGGTGGCTGGCCGTACAAGTCCCTTTCTCACGTACTCAGTGGGAGGGAAGAAATCAAATACACAAGATAAAAACACACCCTATGCAGCAGCCTGGCTTAAGCATGCTGTCACCAGGTTCTGTCTATTTATTCTTTGTCAGCTCTTTCTACTTGCTCCATCTTTCCTCACATATTTTAAATCTGCATCCAATTCAAGTATTACATCCATTTATTTTCTTAATACTTTTATTCCCCTGAACTGTGTTTTTATGGTGGGTAGCGGTCATTGCAAGCACAGTGCTGAAATAAGGCACTTATTGACTGCAGCTCCAGGGATTTTAACCGGATATCTGCCTTTGTTTGAAATAAGTAAATCAGGATGTTTCCTAAACACTGTAAGGACAGAAGTTTAGACTTCTACTGAATCAGCTTTTTGACCTAAAGCCAGCAATGTTTCGGTCAAGGACATTCCCTGGATGTATCCAAGGAGTCTGAAAATCCCCTTCACCAGGTCACAGGAGCTGTGTGACTCGTCCTGTCAGGGACACCGATCTTGCTCCCTTTGGAGGGGATGCCTGCCGCTATAAAGTGAGTACCTGAAGACAAACTTGTAGTTACTCAAAATTGAGTGATGTATATCCCACCCTTCAAATGCATTTTTTGATACAAGTCCATAGCTTATATACTTAGAGATGTACTCGCCCATACTCCCCGATGAAAACAAACCTGCAGCCGTGTTGGGGTACGGCTTTAGACACCGCTACAGAGAAAGCTTCAGCAGTTGTTTTGACAGAGCCATGGGCTGATGGATGTTGTGTTCCTGAGTACCTTTTCCTACAGAAATGTCTTACCTTCAGTTTTGATTAGGTGAGGAGTTTCTAAAGCACTCAAAGCTGTATGTGATGGTGGACTTGAAGTAAAACAGAGATTTCAGCACCATGTCTTACACTGATATCTTTCTGGAAGCCCAGAAGTCAAACATACAGCTTCCATAGGCAAGAATAAGTGGCATGTGGACAAATCTTCCCAGCAGACCCACGGCCTTTGGAGACTGGAGAGTCTCAAAAGCCTTTAAAGGATCTGTGCATCCTGGGACTTGCATTTTTATTTTCTCCTGAAGAAGCATACTGCAGTGGCCCAGTTGTAGTCCACCGGCACGCAAATGAACTGCAAAGTTCCAGCTCACCCAAAGGACATAGACTGTTGCAAATATTGATTGCTGAGGGAAGAGGGAGGGTGAATAATTCATATCAGAAATTGGTCAAATTATTGGAAATGCTGACAAAAGCTAAATGCACAATAAACTACAGTGATTCCCAGTACTGAGATGCTTTGAGCCAGCAGGAGCTTTGTTGTCCTTCAGCCACAGGCCACTGTCAAAGAAAATAGAAACTGCTGATGAATTTAATCATTAATTGTCTTAATTAAACAATTAAGAAAAAGCTTTGTCATCAACTATCCACCTTCCTTTTGTGAAGAAAAACTAACACGTTTGCAATGCGGGGTTTGGAGAAGAACAGTCTCTCAAGGTCAGATTTAGATTGTTTGATCTGATTCCCATTTGAGGCTCTGAGGTGCTTAACTCAATTGTTTCCATGGGAGAGAGATTCACCTTCAAACCGTTACCTGGGCTTTACTCTTCCAGCTTAAAGTCAGCTGGTCTATTTAAGGAAAGACATGCTTCTCTGTATGAATTATGTTAGTAAAACATGACCAGCAGTACTGACGGTGGGATAGCTACAGAGGTCACTGGCTTTCAAGGCCTTGTTAAATACTCTTTATTTGTCTCAGCTAATGTCATTGTGGTGATTCATCCTGTTTCTCTCAGCCAGCAAAATGAATGAACACCATTAATGTTTTATATCAAGGTGCAGAGTGCGCAGTCAAATGCCTTCACGCAGGCACTGACGTCACACGAGGATGTTTTCCTTCACCTCTCCTCCTTGGCATTGTCCAGCACTTCAGCGGGAGAAAAAGCACACATAGAAGCAACACAGGCCTTATGTGGCTCAACATGTACCCTACATCACTTAGATTTTACTAGCAGAGCAGGTTTTTAGATGAAAGCTGTACTGACATATAAGCAAAGCTCAAAATGTTGTCCAGATGAGCAAAAAAGGAGGTTAAATAATTAGCTGTAAGAAAAGCAAACTTAACGAGAAGCCAGGTAATGCCTAACTCGATGTGATACTAGAAAGCAAAGGAATCAAAGTGAGGCAATTTACGTATCTTGGCAGCATGTGCAGCTCAGTAGGAATGTCTGGAAGGAAATCACATCCACAGTCAGCACAGCAGTGTTAACCAAGATTCGAGCCTCAAAACGCTACAGCTTAAAGTCCCATCACTCAGGCTCCAGTTCATATGTTATTCCCATGTTAACAAATGGGTAGAAAACCAGAAAATCCCTCTGAAGGTCCAGAGAGCCAGCCAAATGACTTTGGATGCAAACTCTTTGGGGCGAATAATGTATCTGATTAAATGAATTTATTGCAGGCAGTGCAGAACTTGATCAAAGTCTCCTCTGTAGTGGAGATAACCTGTAAACATACCTTTAAATATTGCATCGACAGTAGTCCATCCCAGAAGCACAGTGGAGTATCTACCTGCATATTTACCCTGTTCTTTGGGTGGGTTTTGCCACTATTTTGAACCCACACCTGCTGCTAAAGATACATGGTTTGGATCAATCTGCTTTGTGTTACAGCCACAAGAGTGATGGCAGAATAGACTCTGAGAGTTCATCAGATCTGAATCTCCAGCACCATGCAGTAAGGGAGAGGCACACAGCAGATATGTGCTAAAAATGACAGCAGAGCATCTGCAGAGGCTGTCCTGCCACCAGACTACTGGAAGAAAACATGGATGGGGGTGACTGCAAGCCACTCATCAAAGAAACCTGGGAGGGAACATTGAGGGGGGGGTGAGGGTTTAAGGAACTCTGAGGACTATTTAGCAGCTCAAGATAGACAGGGATGACCAAGAAGTTGCCTTAAGCGCCTGATGGTGAGGGAAGCATCCAAATTCAGATTCTTCAAAGTCTTGTAAGTGGGTAAGCAGAAGCACTGAAGGCAAAAGGAAATAATTCATTTTTCAGCTTATTTCCACTACTGTCCCTCAGTGCCTTCAGAGCTAAGACTAAGTGACTGAAGCTCAGCTGAGTAAACACAAACCAAACCAAAAAACAGCCTGCTTTTTTAAAATATCCCCACTAGCAGCTCATTTGCAACTAGTTTGACACTGAAGCTTACACTGTGAGAGTTTAAAACCTGCTGGATCCCCAAGGACATGTCTGCATGGACAGCAGCCACACTCACAGCTGCTCAAGCAACCTGCCTGGTCTTGCTCACTGTACCCCTGGAGGTGGACACAGAGCTGGGAGCAAAGGGCTTCCCCAGCACTGCTCTGCATGATGGCCCTTGAGCAAACACACTTTCAAGGGCAAATGTCTTTTCTTTCACCTCTTTAATCTTATCAGTACTGCCTAAACCTGGTCTAACAGGCCATCCAAGGGACAGCGATTGCCTCAGGCGTGGACATGCAACTGGAGAGAGACTGCCAAGTATGCAGATGGTTGTTATCTGCAACAACATTGCTGTGCAACAGGCTGAGCCAGGACTCTCGGGGCCATCTCCTAAGGAAGAGCAGAGCATGCCCCAAGAGCGTGGTGTTTCTGTCCTTCAGCCCTTTGAATTTGGCCTCTGCAGAGCCTGCCTTTGATCAGAGCATCACCAAAACCTTGCCAGATTAAATTCCACCAAACAGATCCTCAGCTGTGGTAAATCAGCGTGGCTCGCCCTTGGGGTGGATGGAGTTATGGCATAACCCCCCTGCAGAGGATCCAGCCCTGTCTTTCATCCAGCTCAAGCATTAGTGATAAATGCAGCTAGTTTCGAATGCCTTTGTCCCTCTTGCTGGAAGAATGTTGATTGTGAAATGGGAATTTGCAATGCTAACAAAATCCTGAGGAAGGGCTGCAGAGAAAAATAACTGCAAACATACAAGACCAAACCCTCTCCTTGTTTAGAAGATTCACAGCATCCCAAGGAAGGCATAGCAGGGAGGCAGAGACCGACAGTGTTTGAACCCTCCTCTCTGCTTCATGAGGAAGATTTGTGGGCAAAGGGCACCTGATGCTGCAGAGGCAATCGCTGGCTGCTTTGCAAGACCCCAAAGCATCAAACACGCAGGCTGGCTCCAGCCCAGGATGGAGTTGTTGCATCGTAGCCATCAAAACGATCCCCTGTAAGGAATATGCTCACTCAACTTCTCCTTGTTTTCTTGGACCTTCTCTCATTTTTGAGAAACTTACCCTCGGCTCAGTTCCTTCACCTATAGTGTCTTTCATCTGGAATTAAAAATAGAGTCAATGCAGGCAATTTCTAAACTCATTGTGAATATGAAGAGGTGAGAAGCAAGAGCTAATTTACCACCAATTCTGGCCCAAATTGCCTGGAGCTCACTTCTTGTATTTTCTGCCCAAGTGAAGAGGCCATACACACAGCTTTGGGGAGGAGAAGGGTTAGCTTTCATCACCTTTTCACAGAGCTGCAGTCCTCAGGTTTTCCCTTTAAGGTTTTAGCATCCTCGGGAAGTAAAAATTAAAATACAGACCAAGGTGGGAAATATAGAAAACAGCAAGTACCAAAGCAAGTATCCCAAAAGTAGCACCAGATGATTTTGGCAAGGCAAGACGTCTCCTTTTTAGAGACTACCTGCTGCTTCTGCAGACCTCAGTATGGATCTCCCACAGCTCTTACCCCAGATCCTCTCCCATAACAGTCCTCAAGATGCCCCTGTGCTCCCCGCTGCCATGGGGTAGGTAATGCCCATCAGTGTTCTTTTTCCCCCAGTGTCATGTCTTCTAACTTGTATTTGCCACTGGTGACCTGCAGTGTCAGAGCACAGCCAGCTCCCAAAATACAGAGGCTTTATATAAATAAAGGTAAGTCTGCAGGTGTGACAATGGCATGACCTTTTTATTCCCTTTCATGTGGGTCATTGCTAACACCAGGTGAGGTTGAGGCACTTCAAATACAGGCTGGGAAAAAGACTGAGTGCAACAGAATAAAAAGAGCCAGAATAAAGACAAGTGGTTATTGCACACAATAACCAAAGGAAAAATAACATTTTTTAGTCTTCCTCCATCAAGTACCTTTGACAAGGAAACAGTTAAAGTCTAATCCTTTCTCTTTTTTTTTTTTTTCCCAAATAAGTGTCACAGTCTCTTGGCAGAATGAATTTCGCCCTGAAAATTTCACTGACCCCATTCAGTTAAATTCACAGATCTTTTAAAGTTTTCCAACATCATCAAGCAAAAAAATAAACACTTGCAATGTTAAAAGCGCTGCAAGAGACTGTTTGATTTGGGGATTTTTTCCTTATTCACTCTCAGGCCCAAGCATATGGTTAGCATTTTGGCATCCGCCGGCAGCTGGGGACCGACTGGAGGTGGGATTGCCCCAGCTCAGCTCAACACGCACCAGCCATCGCCGAGGCTCCCCGGATGTAAACGACAAGGCAGCCGTTTCTCAAAGAACACGGAAAACCTTCAGCCACCTGCAACACACCAGCACGAGACAGCTAAAAGAAACAGCCTCCTCAAGTCCACGTTGATCAGAAAGGGAAGCCACAGGACTGGAAGAAAGCAGCGGGAAAGAGCATGGAATCCAGACGGCAAATTGTTATTTGTTGCCTTTTAGACCAATGTTGGACTGAAATCATGGCCCTAAGTTGCCATTTCCAACTAGATGAGCCATTGGCGGCATGGCTATGCTGTTTGCTTAGTGTAATTCACATATTTACAGCAGTTGCCCACACAGGTTCTCGGGGCAGGGTGGGTTCAGGGCGGCATCCAGGCAGCTTTCCTCCTGCCTACGGCAGAACAGGTACACCCAACTGCAGGGACAACCCGCCATGGATGGAAATGATACTCCAGAGTCTAAGCATCCCCAGGTGAAACACCATTTTATTTGGGTATATCCTGGATTTTCACTTGCAGGTAGGATTCTTATGCTTTCAGCTGGGCAGTTCATTATTATAAGCCACAACACCTTATTTTAAATTGTGTTTATTACCAGTTTGATACATTACACTAATATTTATTTTTCAAATCATTCCATGAAATGTTTTACTGATACAATTGAAATGGATATTAACTTAATGTTTGGCCTTATCAGAACCCATATTCTCCAGGTTTCTTAAATCTGTCCAAACCTGCTTACAGAAGGAATATTTTTCAAAGCTGCAGTGAGGTAGAGGTAAATATAATATATTCCGCACATTGTAAGAGACCAAGAGAAATTGAATTCAAAGTTAGCGCGAGTCCATTTCCTAACACCAAACTTACGAATGCTCTTCTCATTTCTCTGAATACAATATTCCTCCTGCAAAATGATCCATAACCAGACATTTGTCAGACTTCAGACCTTCCAGTAATGCTTATAATTTCCTGAAAAGTCAACATTTATTTTCAAGTGGCTGAGTCAGGCCACAGGTAATTTATTGGCTGAAATCAAAATATGAAGTGAGGCATTTTGAAAGCTAACATACATCTCTGGATGAAATCCATAGTGCCGCGATGTGTTTTAGATAGCAATAATATTTATGATCAACGATTGTCATCATTTGTTGTGTTTATGCCTCCATTACCGTGTTATGTCATACACTCCTGCATAGTCAAAATAAGTGTTTTAATTTTAGAATCGTGTCATAGCACACTGCGAAAAAACCGTATGAAACATAAGTAGCATACTTTAGTCATCTAGCATGTCTTTCCATCAACCTTATCTTTCTTATCTTTAAAGAAAACTATAATTGGATAATCTTCACTTAATGTAAACTTCTAAAAGCTGGAAGCCATTTCAAGATTACACAGATTAACTGTGGCTACCTGTGAGAACATGCTTCAACATTTCTATGAATTCAGGGTGGATAAAATCAAGTGTCTCCAGTATTTATGAAACTATTTTGCCAGAGAAAAGACTGGAAATTTGTCACACAGCCTTCAAGAAAAAAATATGACTTTTCTGTAGTGTCCTTGTCTTTGTTATTACCCTATGAGCCCGCCAGTTAGCTGGAAGCAAATAGTGGCTTTAATTTTCTGTTGGTTTGCAGACAGAGTGCTGTCTGGCTTCCAGGTTAACTTTAGCACTGTCAGCTGCAGAAAGGAATATATTTTCAAAGTTCAGATCGTTTGATTTTGGTATACTTTGTACATGTACAGATACTCCTTGCTGTCTAGCTGCACAGCTGTCTGCAGAGAAATCAGCCTGGCAGTGGATTATCCCCCTTCTCCCGCGTAGTAAGATACAAACTATTACAAATATTTTCATATTTCTATAGTTTGAGGCATCAACAGCCACAGAGAAAATATGCCCTTTTCAACCAAGTTCCTACTTGTGTTCTCAATTGAAAGAGGAGCTAATATATTCTTGGCAATATGCAACCCTTTTGTCTTACCATGGCGTATGATTAATACTACGCCTGAATTTTGGAGGAGGACACAAATTTGCTGTCACAACCAAGCGACTTGTATGAACCAGAGTGGATACTGCAGCTGTCTGCTTGTTGTTGTTTCTGAAGTGCCCAGCTTTGTACAGTTTTCCTCCCAGAAAATGAGGTTTGCGCTCCAGCGCTAGGCTAAAGAGATTCGTAAGATCTGCACTGTTTGCACGCTGTCTCCCATGAGCCCGCCATGAGCAATTAAGAAGCAATTAAGAAGCAATTTCTGGGTAAACTACATTAAGCCTTTTGGCAATTATTGCTATTTTCCTGATTCGTTTAAGCTCTTTTCTCTCCTCATTGCATCAAGTTCAGAAACTAATGATTAAGAGGAGTAACTTGATTTTGTCCATTAACGTTAGTTCCCAGTTACTGTCATAGTTATACTCCACATAGGGATATCGCTAAATAATTGAAACTACCTAAATAATATTTAGATTCAGTCTTGGAGCAAACTTTTGTCCCCACTAACTAGCAGGTCCACAGATTCCAGACACTATAGAGACTGAAGTAGACAGTCTGTATAAATGTATCACCAAAAAAAAAAATAGTATTTAGTTACAGAAGGATAAGTGTATAGTAGTTTTCAATCAGTCTCACTGTTGTCTGTGGGTATCCAGGTACAGTGACTTCTTCTGAATGGTCTGCAAAACTTAACAAGAAAAATAAGCCTATTGTCTGTAGGCTTCAATTTAACTATACAAGGGACTGAAACTCTGCTGGAAAAGATGTGGATGTCTGCAAACAAAAAAAGATTGAAAACCACTGACTGAAAACCACTGGCTATTCTGGCTGCGATTTTTTAAGGAAGCCTGGAGTTATGCTGTAAAAAATGCCTTCAGAAGTATCTACTCACCTTTCGTGAGTACTGAAGATATATTTGTGATTTGCAAAGAAATTGCCATCTTGGGAGCTGGACTTGATGATCTTTAAGAGTCTCTTCCAATTTAAGATATTGTAGGATTCTATGATCTTTCAGATTTAAGAGTGATGCACAAATGTGAAATAGCGTTGTGTGTGAAACAGAGGACGTGGACCTTGACCTCAGGTAAGGTGGTGGTTTGGAGAAACAAAGCCTTCAGCCACTGTGGATCTCCCACCTTGCACCACCTACGGCACTTCCAGCCAGTGCTCATGGGCCAAGGGGGATCCTGTTTCTCCTTACATTCCCAGAGCGAAGCCTTGAAACTCCCCTCCACCCACAGAAAACAACACTGCAGGCTGCTAAAATGGGGTGAAAACTCCCCCACTGCAGACTGCTAAAACGGGGTGAAAACTCCCCCGCTTCAGCAGCTGAGCATCCAGGATCCCTCCATTATCAGTGTAGAGAGACAGGTGCCATCAGAAGCAATTTAAGTTCAAAAGGTTATATTTTGGAGGCATCTAGCTCTCTCCATTGACCATAGGCACAGCCCAGGTACATCAGGTTCCTAACTCAGGTGTTTTGCTCACTTCACTTGAAGTTCTGTGGGTTTTTCAACCTAAACAGGCCTGGGTTACAAAGTGTTGCAGAGGTAGGAGATGCTCAAAGAGGATGGGGAGTTTCTAGAGTCATGCAGTTAATGGCAAATCTGGGGGTAAAGCTTGGGTCTTCCCTGTAAATAAAAACCTTTGACCAGTCGGTGAATCTTTTACAAGGTGCTCGAGATCAGCGGTACCTGGCATCCAGTGTTTCCAAATGCGTATTAATGATTCATCTGATCTATTGACCTAAAGCCAAATTAGCTGTGAAAAGAATGGCAAAGCCATGCAGGCCTTGCAGGGCTGATTCTCAACAATACATCTGTCCCCCAGCACTTTTCCAGTCACATTTTAAATGACTCGGGGTTTTCTTTCAGAACAGATAGAGCTGACCTGTGTTAAAAGTACACACAAAAAAAACTGGGACAAAATGCAACAGAGGACAGGGAATGTCACCAAGTTGTGGAAAAATGCATTGCGAGCAATTTCTTCATATAAAAGGATAATAAGAGAATTTCTACCCCAGGAGGAGCTCCCAGCATTGAGTTCACTTCTCTTCTAAGCAGTTTGCAGGTTGTTTGTCCGGTTTAGGAAGAAAGGGCTCTCATTTATTCAAAATATTCGTGTGCCCATCTCCCCCCCGTGCCACCAGGACCACCGCCCGCCCCTGCCCACCGCAGCATCCCAGCTCGGCAGGCGCCGGTAAGGCTGTTTGCGCATTGCAAGCTGCACTATAACTTGAGCAATCAATTCCCTCCCTAGGAAAGAGGCTGCTAGAGCATCGCAGTGTTCCTGGAATGTTTGGAAATACTTGTCAAAACATGACTCCAGTTTCGTTGTTAGTTCTATTAACATTCAAACATTTCCCTTGTTGATTAAAGGCATTGGCTCCATGCAACGTCTTAAAGTCAATACCTACCTGCCTCCTATCCAATTTCTTATGTAACTGCTGCTTTCCACACCACAAATGTTTTTCTCTTAATGATGAATGAAATGATTTATGCCACAATTACTACGCAGAGGCCTTTCAGGGCTGACGGAGGCCAAACCTCCCTGACCACAGGTTGCATTCTTCATTGTGTTTGATCTGGACATTCAGCATGCTGCGTGAGGGGAATCACATTTCTGCAAAAGCACAAGATCCCTGAGGTAGTTATCACTTTATTATGACAGAGCTGGACGTGGTCCCACAAGCCAAGCTGCAGACCAGGAGTTGGTATTTGGGAAGGCAGTTCACCTTCCCAGGCTTTGGAGTGACCGATCGTACCATGGGGATAATAACACTTAACTATCCCCCTATGGAGTTATCTCTGTTTATAAAGTATCCTGAGACCCTCAATTGCTTTTCCACTGCAAAGCTGCTGGAGGTGCACAAAGGATCTGGAATACATATGTATGTTGCTTCTTATTTCAAAGGCCAGTAAAAGCTACAGAGCCACCCAATTGTGCAACACGTCCTGTATATTTAATACACGCATACATGTCTGATCCATCCACCCTACCTCTGCAGCAGAATATACCCACAGCGGACTTTGTGCCATGCTCTTTGGAAAAATAAAACTACGACATGAATTGGAAGGAGATAGCCATACAACTCAGGCTCCAGATGTGGCTGGGCTTGTGTCAGATACAGCACCGGCTTGCGGGAGCACACAGGCTGTATTAAAGCAGAATTAAGAATGGCTGATTTGTCCCCATATTCGAGCCTTCCCCTGAAGTAAGACAATGAGAAAGAGCTTACCTAAAAGTCGTAGTAATAATACCCTAATATTGATTGAAATTCTGCTGTCCCTAATAGATGAAAGTCCTCAGCTTGTATTTATTTTAGGTTCTGGCTTTTCATTCTGAAAGCTCCCGTGTCGCTCACTACCCATCCCT
>NW_009620423.1:0-4470 GCF_000690535.1 Cariama cristata | reverse complement strand
TACCTCAGAGTGGGGCAGAGCAGGGGAAAAGCCCCTGGAGAAAGGATGTGGCCACCAGGCCACAGAGCAGCGCCAGGACTTGAGGAAGAGCCCAACATGTGACATCCCTGAAGGGTGGGAGACAAGAGTTGTTTCCATACCCTGTCCAGCTGCGGGAGGGCAGCTGGGGTGGATGGGCAGCAGCAGGCAGCCGGTGCCTTTTGGTAGTCTCTGGTCACATCCAGGAGAGAGGACTTCAACTATGGCCATTGGGCTCCCAGCAGCTCATCTTGGCAGCGTGTGGTTTCTCCTCACAGGCACCAGTCTGCACAGGCTGGTGGGGGATTAAACAGGTTGTGGCTTCATTTCAAATACCCCCCAAAGTAAGGCATCCTGCTACACTCGCAAGTGCAACGCTCGAGCCCGTTTTCTTGAAATGTCCTCTGTGGTGATGGCACGAATAAGTCTGGCAGGCAGAAGTGATCTCTGTCTTCTCTCTAACCTCCAGAGCATTGTCTTGGTTTACTCCAAGGACAGGGAACACCCAGCCTGCACTGGCGGTCAATGGCACCTCCAAGAGCCACTCGTGACCCCGGTGCAGTCCCCCAGCTGCGCACGCAGCTGCTGTGCTGAGTCAGCATTATTTCAAGGTCTGATGTTAAACCTTTGCTTCTCACACCCTCCACAGGCTCGCTCCAGGGTTTTGTCTCTCCACTTTCTCCAATCGTCTGCTTTGCTCTCCAGGCTGCCAAATTATTTTACCTCTGCCAGCACCTCCCTGTACACAGCTCTCCCAGAAGAGACTCAGTGTGTCTCTCCAGTGCACTCATTTCTCCTTATTTCACTTCAAATCAAACAACTCACGCCTTGCAGAGCCTTCTATTCCTCATCTGTCCGTGCTGCTCGGTGGGGAAAAATCCCTACAGGAGGAGGTTGTGTTGCAACCAGCTCACAGAGGGTGCAGGCACAGAGAGAGCCTTCACAGGGTAGCTTAACCTCTGGCAGTGTTTACCCTGACAATCATTTGGATCCTTAATCTTAGCAACAACGACTTTCGGCTTGAAATTCAATAAACTTGCCTGGAATCTCGATCCTTTGGGCTGGCTAGCTAATAAAAAACGGTTTAGCCATTCCAATGCATCTTATTGATATAAACGGATAGTGACATGAGCTCTGGAAAATGTACTCCAGAGTCTGCATCCATTGATGCTATTTAACCCTTGGATGCTGAGGGTGGACATCTTGGGCTTCTGCTCACACACACTGATGCTGGTCTCTGAACCAATATTTCAATTCAGTCTTAGGTGAGCTCGAAATGGTCCGTCGGGCTGAAGGAAGAGCTTGTTACAGCACTGCGGGGCTGCCTCACTCAGTCTGGCTCACAAGTCTGCTAGCAAGTCCCAGTTTTGATAAGAAATATTTGGTCGTCTTTATTTTATGTATCTAATGTGATATGATTCAGAGACTCACGTGACCGCATCTCTGATCAGACTTGTCAGCATATTAAAACTTGAATTCAAGTTTCACCTACTTCATCGCTTTGCTCCAACTCAGTATTTCTTCAGGAATTGCTTTCTGCTTGCCAAGGAAGCAAGTTCTGTGAATATGGGGATGTATGGAGGTACCAGTCCCTAGTATCAATTTTGCAAGATCCTTATTGAGCCCAGCACTGTGTCAGCTCAGGGTGGTCCCCGTGCTGTGCTGTCTGCTTTGCTAAACATGACAGCTCAGATGTGGAGACGAGTGCCTTGCAACAGTGCACCAGAGAGATTGTATGGGGAAGGGAAGAGGCTCGTGCCACTGCACCCCGTCTCATCGCACGCTCTCCTCCAGCAATGTCACCAAAGGTGACTCACGAGAAGCCTCGGACCCAAAGGTTTTCAGACAGGCATCTCACAGCCCGTCCCATCCCCATCTTCTAGATGGAGAGGCAGAAGGGACCGCTCAAAGCGTTCACACCTGGAGCTGATTTTGCTGACAGCAGCCTGCGTTGAACGTATTTTGAGACTATCAACAGATTGCATTTTGAGAGAAAGAGATTAGCAGTCTCGCTCCCAGGCAGCGCTTTGGAGAGGCGTGAAGCGAGAGAGGGGTTTTAACTGTGCCAATGCCCCCAGGGCCTGCAAGTCCCCCAAAAACTTTCCCAGAACAGCTGCTCTCGGTGGCCGAGCCCCCAGCGAGGCCTGGGCAGACAGAGGTGCTGTGAGAGCGTGACAGTGACAGGGTTGGACACTGAGAGCATCGCTGACCACGTCGTATTTCAGCCACTCGCTCGGAAAAGGGCAGCCACTCACCATCCCTGCCCTGCCGAAAGGGGATTGATTTTCATCACTGGCAGCTCTGGATATTAAGGAGATAAACAAACATAAAGTTCTGTGAAGGGAATGTTTATAAAGGATAAAAGGAGACAAACACTTTGGCAGCAAGAATATCCCTGTATGAAGGGGAGTGCACACTCCTTGCTTGAAGGGGATGGAAAACTTTGGGGCTAATATGTGGCTTATGGCATAATAGTCCTAAAATAAATGCAATTGTGTTGTGCAGGCTTTACTAGTCTACATACATAGGTTGTTTTTTTTTTTTTAGTAAGAAAGTGACTGAGACACAGTCCAGAGCTGTAGTTTTTGCTGCACAGCACTGCATCCCAGGCTCTGTTAAGGGTGGCCACCGCAGTGACAAAGCAGCATCAGAAAATCTGGGCTTAATCGGGTCTGTGCTCCCCAGCCCCACGTGAATGCACTGCACCAGAGGTTAATAAATGGGAAACCTAAAAATATCCCACTCTAGGGAAAACTGCGAACCTTGAAGTCCTTCATACCGGACTATCTCAATACCCCTTTGATTTCCTGTTGTAAAGGGCTTCCAAATGTTACAAGCTTTTAGTTTTCCTCCAAATGAAAACCAGTTCAAAACCATTAAAGGGCTGAGCTGACTTGATCCGAGATGCAGACCTTTACATCTCTCAGCTACCTTAAAACTCCCCGGGATCAGATCGGCCCGTTTCCATCCTATTACCCCACTCCAGGAGCATCATGAAAGCATTTGCTTTCACCAGACACGGAGAAACAGTCACTGCAGTGCTTCTGAAACGCACTCAGAGCGTGAGAAACCACCTTGAATAGGTTTCTATTTTAGCTCTGGGCTTAGGAAAGCTCCTGATGCTCCTTTGCTGCTCTCCTCTTGGAAAGTGGGGATCGTAACAGTAACAATGACGGGTGCTGCTCTTACCCTGCTGACTTTACATGAGGTCAGAATTTGGCCCTGCTTTTGCAAAAAGTAATCTTCAGCATAACGACAGCAACAACTCCTCACGCAGTCTTAGAATTACGCTGCTGTTGTTTTTATTTTTATCAATTTTCTAACACCTCCAGCACCACAGTTGTGAGAGCAAACATCGTGCAGTTTGACATGCTGCCAAGCTGTCTCTGTGACGGCGAAATAACCACTTTTTATTGATATGACTGCTTTTCCCCCCATTGTTTTCATTTAAACCGATGGTGTCACTAGCGAAGAGGGTCTCCGCTGACATGTAGGATTTCCTCGCTGCAGCCCCGTCTCAATGCTTCCCAACACAATGCGAGAGTATTGAGATGTCAGAGTCTCTGTGCCTGATAAAGGTGTCAAGACAGATGCTGGTCGGAGGGACAAGAGCGCAAACTCCGAGTCCTCCACGGCGGCCACGAGCAATCCTCGCCGTACACCCCCGCTGAAAGCCAAACCTCCCCGCTGCCCCGGCTGTTTCTCTGATCCAAACCACCTCAGCTTGACTCTTACGCCGTTTGGGTTTTTTGGGCCCCCTGTGCAGAGCACTTTCAGTTCTGATAATATTTGCATCTATTTTCGGCGAATGAGCTGCTACATCAAGGGGGATTAAAGCAGAGCTGTGACTTCTCTGTATGAAGCAGCTCAGATCGCTTGTCAGCAATAACTGATGCACGTCACTTGGGCAACTCGGCTGTGTCGGGGGTCTGTGAGATGACCATAATATGCCAACTATCCTATGAAAATTACTAGATCACTGTAATCATAACTACAGATAAGTGACATTTAATCAGATTTTATTAAAGTAGCTAGTCCGGCTAGCGGCAGCAAACATGCAGAGTCCATGGAGGCTGCGATTACTCCCATCAATAAAACACGGTGATTCTGGGTGGTGGGTGGGTGAAGCCAGGGTGCTCGAAGCAGATTCCACACCGCTGGCTTCGCTTTGGGGTACAGTGTGACAACCCTGCCAGGGGAGTGGGCGCGTTGCTCATTTGCTGTCTAAATCCTCAGGCTGAACCAAAGCGCTGCATGTCCTTTCTGTGCTGCCCCCGACCCACGGACTCCCCTTCAGCCCCTTCCCACCGCCTCTTTTCAGAAAACGCACGGTGCCACTCTGGAGCCACCACGGGGGCGCAGCCGTGGGGTTTTGAGCCGACTTTAATCTCACGTATAGGGGAGAGGGGTGTCTGTTTCACCCCAGCGACTTGGCGGGAGAACGCAGCGGCA
>NW_009620422.1:44337-73357 GCF_000690535.1 Cariama cristata | reverse complement strand
GGGTCACAACAACTCCATGCAATGCTACAACCAGAAAGTGGTCAAGCAGAAAAAGACCTGGGGGTACTGGTCGACAGCCGGCTGAACATGAGCCGGCAGTGTGCCCAGGTGGCCAAGAAGGCTAACAGCATCCTGGCCTGTATCATAAATAGTGTGCCCAGCAGGACTAGGGAAGTGATCATCCCTTTGTACTCTGCACTGGTGAGGCCGCACCTTAAATACTGTGTTCAGTTTTGGGCCCCTCACTACAAGAAGGACATTGAGCTGCTGGAGTGTGTCCAGAGAAGAGCGACAAAGCTGGCGAAGGGACTGGAGCACAAGTCTGATGGGGAGCGGCTGAGGGAGCTGGGGTTGTTTAGTCTGGAGAAAAGGAGGCTGAGGGAAGACCTTACTGCCCTCTACAACTACCTGAAAAGAGGTTGTAGTGAGGTGGGGGTTGGTCTCTTCTTGCCTGTAACTAGCGATAGAACAAGAGGAAATGGTCTCAAGTTGCTCCAGGGGAGGTTCAGGCTGGATGTTAGGAAGAACTTCTTCACTCTAAGAGTCATCAGGCATTGGAACAGGCTCCCCAGGGAGGTGGTGGACTCAGCATCCCTGGAGGTGTTCAAAAAACATTTAGAGGTGGTGCTTCAAGACATGGTTGAGTGGGTTTAGCAGGCACGGTGGCATCGGATATACGGTTGGACTTGATGATCTTTGAGGTCTCTTCCAACCATAATGATTCTATGATTCTATGATTTTATGTCAAGATTCATTAAAATAAAAAAAACCCCACAACACTACTGTTAATAGGGCAGTAAGAGCAATAAAGTATGTAGTATAGTTAGGCTTGAAATGTTCATAACCTGGACAGTAAAACAACTTCTCATATAAACTGCCCTTATGTTAGTGAAGCCACACTGAATTTTCCAAGATATTTGTCAAGTTAGTCCTTGACAGTGTTATGATTCCCATGTTGCTATAATGATAACCAACATATAGCTATACTAAGGATATTCTGAAGTTCTTAATCAATCAATTTAGTTTACAAATGCATGTGAAAATCACATAGCTGAGGAGATCTGATTATTTCTTCAGACATGCCCTCAGACCTCTGCCCTGTAGTATTTTCTATCACATCACATAAGGAATCTATTATGAGTATGGGATATGCTAAGCATTGAAAAAGTTTACATGATAATTAGTAATAAAGCATGATACAGCTTTTCCTTTCTTAGATGCAGTGTCACAATATTTCCAAGAACTTTAACAATTATCAAGAGACTATTTAGACCAGCTAACTAAAGAACAAGTATCTAATTGGCCTATCTTTATCACTGGTTTGATCTAACAAGCTACAGGCCATACGATTTAAAATTACAATCCACTTTCAAGATCATAAGTCACTTTATTTAAAAAATGAATAGAATAAAATCATCACTGAGGTCCTAAATTTCCTTTCAAAAAGTAGCTAAATAAAAAATGCTACTAAATGCAATAATAAAAGATGAAGAAGCTCAAAGGTCATTTAGAACACATGGACACGATTAATGAAGAAGTTGCACTCAAGTGTTTTCAATCACCTAATAAAAATATTCACGACATGATGAAAAACTGTCAGTTATTTCTGAAGTATAGCAAAGAAATTCTTCAAATTAGATTGCACTAAATGACTGTCTTTGACAAGATAAATCTTGTTTTCCTTTGATCTTCTGATAATGCCAAACATACTTTTGAGGAGTCTGGCAAGGAACACACAGAGGATCCTCACTTGCCAAAATCAATAACATCCATTTCCATGTCTGAGAGACAGAAATGTTGGCTAATAACAGAAACATGCTTACTGGAGGCTCGAGGAACACTTGTTCGTGCCTAGTTCAGTATATCAGAGTGACTGTTGAAGAACGATTCAGCCTGGTAAAACTCCTTCGTCTAGCACTGTCACACTTGGTTTCTTTATCTGCCAAATCCAGTAAAGGTCGATTATACAAGTCAGCCCTGCCTGAGGGCTTGTCTCTCTTGAACACTCCGATTTCCAAAACAATTCTATTGCTTTCTTTCATGAATCAGTATTTGTGTTCTATTTTTTCAGTTTTACTTTTCACTTCATTCTTCACCTCTTTTTGGCTTGTAACATCTCTTTGGTACATGCAGATCCAAACATATCTTAATATGCGATGCAGAGCCAAATCCATACATTTAACTTATGAAGGGTAAGTTGTGTGATTTGCCTTTGTATATCAATATTTGTTTTCTGTGTTAAGCATGAAATAAGTTTGGTGGGGGGCAGGCAAAATCTCTCTATTTTCCTTACACCTTGTCTATTATGTTGGAGTTAAGAGCCATGAGCAGGATACTGTCAGGTTATCACAGGTAAAAATAAAGTATGCTTATGTGGAAGAAACTTCCTTATTATGAATATCATAAAACAAAACTTGATAGAGTTAGCAAACACCTGAGAGCTATTGGCCTGCACCATTTAATTTAATCCTCTTGTGTATATTTTTTAAAAAGTAGAGTTTAAGGATGTGATCACTTAATACATTTTCCAAGAAGCCCAGTCACATTCTGTGCATATTGTGATAGTGCTCCATTAATGAAGAGCTGTTTGGTCCTTCTCCTTATGTCACATCCACCACTCAGAAGATAGAATGCCAGATTTTCTTGTGGGTTTTCTTATGTTGCTCTTCCACACATGGTAGCATACTTTGGAAATGTGTTAATTTGTATTTGTAATTGTTCTCTGAATGGAGGGATGTTTTACCATAGGAGACCTGATTAAAGTGTCCAGTAATCTGAGCGGCCCAGGATCTGCTGTTTTCAAACACTTAGCCTTTTACCATGCCGTATTTGTGATATTTGATTGTATCTGTGAATAATCAGCTATTACATAGATCAGGCTTCTTTCCTTTCCTTCGTTCCTTACTCTAGCACCTTCTACTTCTCCTTCTTCAGATTTTCACCCAATCATTGGTGTCAAATTCTCTTGTCCCTTCCTCAGTTACTTATACCTGTCACTTTGCCTAGTCAGGTCTAGCTCTTCATTTGAGTGCTGGCTCCTTCTCAGATTCATTGCCCCGATTAGTTGCACTCATTCTCCCTTATTTACCAGTTTTCCTCTGCCTCCAGTTCTTTGCCAATCTGTTTACCCACCTCCCTTTGTTTCAACAGTGCATTTTCCTTTAAATATTCTAGATGTCTTGCCTGAGCTGTCTTAGCTTCAGCCATCCAGCTCTTAATTCAATTTGCAAAGCAAGTCCTTATAACTCTTCCTTGCTTTGTTTGGTGTAGATTAGTAGAATCTTGCTGCACAGGTAGCAGGTTCTCAAACTCTGAAGAGGTCTGAGCTGGGAATTTCTACTGCAGCTTTCCAAAAGTTTATAAAATGTCCATATGGGAATAATGTTCACATAGAGCACCAAAGACTCATTAACATTGCCTAACAACATATCTTTCCTCGCTTTGCTCTTAGAAACTCTTAAAACCTTCATCAGAAAAAAAAAAAAAAAAAAGGTAAAAAAAGCTGGGCTCAGCCTAAATATGTTCACTGCCTACAAACACATTTAGACTGAAGAGTTAGACACTGGTAAATTTTATGGTAACAAAGAATGAGCCTTTGCAAGAAATGTGAAGTCACTTTCCCATTTTAGAGGCAACAGCCCCTGACTGCAATCGCTGTTAGACTCTAGCTCAGGGCTTAAAAGTTGGAAAAACTAAGTCTATGAGTTCAGAAAGGGAAGGGAACCAATTAGTATAGAATAGAATATTTCAGTTGGAAGGGATCTACAACAATCATTTACTTCAACTGCAATTAGATTCATTGGAGGAACCGTTAGACTGAGATGTCAAGGATGACAAAAAGATACAAGGACAACATTAGCCAGTTGGTTTTACTGCAGGAAAACACGGCATCCACCTCCCTAACTGTGAACAGTCTCAATAGCCATGGGACTGCAATACAGGGACTACATGGCAAGAGGGAAATGGCGGGTTTTACGTAGTATAGAGCTAACTTCCAGGGAGACTAGAATAAAATCCCTCACACTGTGTTTGACATATTGCTGTCTGATTTGCGATGATGAACATCTCCAAAGAAAACCACATGGAGCATGTAGGTCAACAGCCACATAAACTCTTGCTGTCCTAAGGACTAATTGAGACCTCCAAGCAGGTTATGGTCCAGGAAAGGACAACTCTGTAGTGCCCTGTTTTCTGCAGAACTCCCTTGAGTAAATCTGATTTACTCAAGTTTGGCACTGAGGCCAGAATCAGATCCCCATTGTACAATAAACAGTGCTCTTAAATGATTCATGTTTTATTTCAAGGATTCTCTTTCCAGGAGTAATATTAAGTTAGTCATACATTTATGACTAACAGCATACAAAACTGAATAAATTTCTTCAGTGTAATAGGACAAAGCAATTCTGGTAAGCTAGAAGCGAGTTATAAAGTACAGAAAATAAATGTAAATGTGTTAATGTAAAGGGTTGATTATGTATGTTATAATGAAATATATATTTTGAGTAGGGCAGTAAAATAATTTATGTGTATCATTATGGAGGTATATTTAACAACTTTCTAAGTATATTTATCTTGTATTTTTCAGAGAAAGATTTTATTAGGCATACTCAAATATATTATTTAGACAAAATAATTTCTGATATATTTGAGGTTTGATTCAAGTTTTCATACACTGTTAAAATTTTATTTTTGGAATTCTGAAGTTTTGCAAAATTAGTCCCAATTAAGAGATTTGTGATTAAGGTGAGTTTTATGTATTTGGGTTTTAAAAGTAAGATATATTGCCTGTTCAAAAATGTAAAACTTCCGAGTTCTGTGGAGTTGGCATTGCCTTCTACAATTCACAATGTTATACGTGTAGATCATAGGACTGTTTCTAAGAAATATACTCCCAGAATATGTTATTGGAGACTCCCTACCCCCTTTTCTTCTTGTAAACAACCCATCTTCATATTTCTGGAATGACTGAGACAGAGTTCCAGCAGAGAGCAGCCACATTCACCCAAAAAACAATTGTAATTCATTTCTTGAGCTTCAAAGGAGGTAGGAGTCCTGTGGAAAAAAATAATAGGAAATAATTGTAAACAAATTATTGATTATCCAAACCTCTCTACTTAATGACCTGTTAGTATGTTTCTCTTTATATTGACTGCCAAATAGGCAGAAATTAATTCAGTGTCAGCCAGGCTGGTTAGGTAATTGAGGTCAGAAAATGTATACACAAGTGGTAAAGATCAATATCTTATGTACAATGTATAAACAGTAGGGTTTATACCTCTAATGGAAACATGAGATATGTATAAATTGGATACCTATACGTATATAACATATATTTACATAGATGTATACGCATATGTGCAATTGCATATATATGTTCATATACACATAAATGTTTCATCAAGCATTTCATACAGAATATTGCCATAAAATAAGCTGTGCCTCCAAAAGGAAAATATTTTGTAAGATATGTAAACTGCAGTCAAGGCTGCATTGAACTACTCAAAAATTATTTGGTTAAAGGGTAAATACACCTTGTACCTCATAATGAAAATCTTATAGGTAGGGGTGGAGATTAACACTGCAGGCTGTCTGCAGAATATTAATAAAATTCAATATATTTTCTAAAAGGTATAATTTATATTTTGTGGAAATGAGTCTCTTTTCTAATAAAATTCTTCTGTCCTTCATTCTGTTCATATAATTTTTCTATAAATCATCCTGTAGGAATTTTTTCTAAATATTCATCTCAGAGAGAACCTATTTAAATAAGCCCTCTTAGCAAGATATTTCAGAATTAAAATTACACCATGAGCAATACTTTATCCAATATGCTTCCTTCTATAGAATTTCTTTGTGAGTAAAACAATATTTTGTAGAATTACATTATGTTAAAATAGCTGATCTGAGGTGATGCTTCTAGTATAGAAATACTATGTAAAAAAGATCAAAAAATTATCTTTAACCATTTTAATTTAACCAGTCTCTGAACCTGTGCAAAAGTAGCTGATTTTCTCTCCACATCTACATATACAGTGAAAAAAAACCTAAGGGCATTGCACTCAGCTTCACCATAACGAAAGAATAAGAAAGGAGAAAAATACTGCTGGTTATACTTTATTTTCTTGGATTTGCAGTAAACTAGAATATTATGCTCTCTGTAGTTATGTAGAAATAAAGTCTATCATGTCCCTGGAATTCTTGGGGAGGTTTGATTAAAAAAATGGGAAAATTGTATTTTTAGAGAAAAAAGACTGGAACCAAAACAAAAGAGAAAACTTAGCACCATTTGCTAGATGGAGAAAGCTTATATTCCAATTCTGGGCCATATTTTGTAGTATCTTCTCAGTTCTTTAGGCTAGGTATTTGCCTGAAGCAAGAGAGGACTTGCATGCATACATAAGTGCTTTTCTAAATTAGGATTCACTGATGAACTGAATTATTTTCATTAAAAGATGGAAAGCAAGTAGTAAATTAAGGTTAAAATTCCCGAAGTGGGCCCACAATTTTCTTCTTAAAGTTCATACTTCCACAATGGATAAAAGAAGTTCACAAAAGTAAAGGTAAAGGTCATTGCAAGAAATGCTAGTTTTTCCCATGCTACACATAAATCCTAACAGAGAACATATTTTTTACTCAGTTTCTAGGAAAGTTGAAAACTGAATATAGTAACGTTGTATATAGAAAAAAACTGTTAAAGCTTGCATGGAAACTGACTGATGCATAAGAACAGGCAAGCATTTCACTACACAATCTGCAGTATAGACCAACATTTCTGCTGAAGCTAGATATTTGGTCAATAATAATGTCATTACTAGGCAATATACTATATTTATATCTAATTTGCTACATACAATAACACATAGCAATATATAGTGGTATATGAAGATACACACACACACATGTATGTGTACCCACATATTACTTCTAGACATTATGCCAAGTACAAACAGCTTACTACAGTCACTTCTACTCGAGTGAGGCTCAATGTTCAACTATTCCCATATTTAGTGCCTGTAAGAATGGCCAATAAAGGAAGAAATGTGATAGTGGCTGTGTGCCAAATGTAGATTAAGCTGCTTCTGACAAAAGGTCCCACACTGGCTACTACTAGTTGTAGAATTATCCTCAGCTTGCTGGCCTGTAGGTCACAGTGCAGGGCAACACAGGACATTACGGGCCCTCCAGGATTCGTCTCCTCAGAAGACGTCGACGGATGAGTTAGTTGTTTTAGGATGCCTTTACAATCAATGGAAAGAATGAAACTGTTCTGAGATACTATTCATTTAATATAAAGTAAGCATTTAAAATATGTTAGATGACAGTCTTTGAGAAGTGTGCTAAAAGAGTTAACTGCTGACCTTAGACTGCCAGGTAACTATTGTGCAAAGGGACATAGGCACTATGTCTGAAGGAGGAGAAGAATAATAAATAACTCTACAAACTCATATTTGACAAGCGAAGGAGAGCACCTGAATCCCTAGAATTCACATCAAGTTGGGTTTTTTGTATCCTTACTGTAGAACGCCCCAACATTTTTTATATCCGACCTTCTTCTGAGTAGTGTTACGTTCTGGGCAGTTTTCCTGTGTGTAATTACACAGTGCTTGAAAACACCTCCTCCTGTCAGATTAGGACCTGTCCCTGTTAACTCTAATTGACCATGCTCTGGCTCTTGCACTATGATATAGGGCAAACAGATGTGGCCCACATTCTTTCTCTCTTTCTTTATTTCACTGAGTTTTAATATATAGTCCCATCTTTTCTAAAGAAGAATTTACATCTTCACATTTTTTTCTGAATTTTTATCATCATAAGGTCCTTTCCGGAACCTTCTCTAAGGTGCTACGCTTCTGCTGTTGCCAGAAACATCCTGTCTACACGGCGCTGGCAGATTTGACCTAGGACATATGGGATGCCCACGCAAGAACTGGAAGATTGGATAGGGTACATTGGGACATCTCAAATGACACTAGATGTCCCTGTTTAAGCAACTGAATCCGAAATGTAAAGGTTCAAATCAGTGGCCATCACATAGGAAGCTGTTTGCATTTTAGATGCCATAAAAATATCTCACATGCCCACATAGTGCTGGCAGATACGACATAAAATCTGCAGCAGATGTGTCCTCCTCTGGAGTAGCAGCTTGAGGTGAGGTGGAAAACACCAGGTCTCTCAAATGTCATTGGATGTCAATGTATTGACAAGGAAATTGAGCCCAGAATCCCACCCCTTATTTAAAAACAGGTAAATTCTGAGTGGTTTAATTTAATTTCCTTCCAACATGCTTTTCTCCTCAGCACACCATCCTGCTCATTTTTTGCCATCAGAAATGCTAATCTTCTGCTTCCTTCCTTTTCTGACCGTAAAGACAGGAAACAGTGACCATACAATTTTTATGAGAAATCAATCAAAATACAGTGAAGATCACAATGGGTAACATTGTTTTTTGCACAAAACATGAAATGTGTTAATAATTATTTTAAACAGTATCTCATAATACACAGCATGCACTGTCTAGACGAAAAATTTGTGCATATAGATGTTTCGTCCTATTATTATTAACTTTTTGGCAGTGTCCAGCGGCAGCCTATTCTTGAAGGTTTTTGTTTCTATTTTCGTCCTTGTATATTGTGAGAAATAATTATGGCTTTAATATGCCTAATCTGGAAGAACATATTTCTTCTAGGAAACATTTTAACAGTCCATTAAGATTCATAACTTTTTGATGATTCAGTATTCTTGTCTGTTTTAAAACCAGTGTATCCTTCAGCTTTTTTGACTGACCCTGAATTTTAGATTTGGCAAATTTTGTAATTTTGTAGAATGTTTCTCCTAGCTATATTATTTCAGTTTAAATAATGATACTTGGGTTGTTAGATCAAAGTTATTACCTTATTCTTTAGGGACTAATGGGAAAAAAATCTGAATTTTGAAATTTGTATTAACATTTTTAATTTGTTATCCGCAATGGATTAGAGAGTCCTGTGAAAAGAAGCTGCACACTTTCATTTTCTTTTGGGCTCTTATTTACACTGTGTAGTTTTCACCATGATTGTCCAAGGAATAGTACTTTCCCTGCCACAAATACTGTGCCCTTTAATAATTTCCTTCCTGGAAGACATCTTAATAAGGCATTCAGTGTACGATGAAATACTTAGGAGCTGCCTTTGTATTCCAAAAGGCAGCTGTAAAAAGGTAACACTAGCTAGTTACATGTCTGTGGAAAATTGCCGAATCCTACCAGCATATCTAATTTCCCAAAGAAAGTAAACCTTAACAACTCAGTCAATATTCCCTCTGTAGAAGGAAGCAGAAACATTCCTAATTCACACTTTCCTTCAGGGACATGCTCTGGGTAAAGAAGCAAAGTTATCTAAGAAAGTTGTTAAAGAAATAATTCAATCCTTTGGCTTTTCGGGTGACTGGAAAAGACCTTCAAATGCCATGCTTCAGTTCTTTCAGCTTCCTTTGTTAGGTTTGGCTATGTTTAGAACATTAAAAAAAAAACCAAAACATAAACGTAGACACTTCACTGAAACATCTGTGTTGGGAGTGCTAATACTTGGGGTGCTCCAAATAGTTAGTATGTAGGCAACCTATGCAACTTATTTAACTAATCCACTTTTTCATATTTCTGATTCAACTTTGTAAGACTCTAGTCTCGGTTCCTCCTAAGCCTTATCCATTCTCTGTGACAGACTTACATCTTCTCTAACTTAGCCTTTACTCTGTAGGATAATCCTAAGCCTTATCCATTCTCTGTGACAGGCTTACATCTTCTCTAACTTAGCCTTTATTCTGTAGGATGAAGTACAATAGCTGAAACACAGTCATGTATCACCACCTCGATTGCACCTCAGGCAGAATTAGCTCTCCCATAGGTCTCCTGCCATATCTGTCAGCTATGTAGGCGCAGTGGTGTTAATACCCTAAGAGAACTAAAGTAGCAGTAGCAGCACACCAAGTTTATGCAACTGAATCCACCTCTATGTTGAGTCTATATCTGTCCTTGGTAGGTTCTTTGACATATGGTAAACTATTTAAAACATTTTTCCCCAAGGTAATTTGACTGTCCTTCAACAATTACTGCAATCAGATATCCTGACATTATGCAACTTTCTGTTTTGTTTGGCACACTATATATTTATTCACTTTTTTGTTTGTCCATTGCTCTGAGCATTGTCTTTCCTTGGGATCATACCAGATGTCATATCCATCACCCCATACCTGATCTCTGTTCTGTGGCTTTTCTCTCCTATTTTTTCTTGTATTATTTTGCCATTATACTTCTTTCTGTGTAGATTTTGCCTTTAATTCCATTGCTGTTTTTTCTGTCTAGGAATACAAATTACACACATTGCCCCAGTCAATATCACAGTTTTTTTGAATAATTTTTTATTGCACGATTTTTGTTCTGATTACTTCTGAGTGACTATTGCATAACATCTTCAGAAAATATATAGGAAACTCAACCTTCTCACAACTTTGAAAGGTACTTGCAGAAATAAAGCCCAAAGCACTCTGAAGAAGAAAACTTATTTTTTATAAACAATGTGCTATTAAAGTATTTTTCCTCTTATTTTAAACAGCCTAAGAGGTAGGTTGCTATTGCAAAACAACTTTTGCAGTTGAAAGGTGGAGATAGGTGCTGCTTGAAGACAGCTCATCTTGACCAGCTGCACCTCAATTCCATTGCCCGTAAGTAAATCAGATGCCCAGGGGTGACCACCTGGCCTGCAGGTGCCATTTCAAAAGGACCTATGTCTCCCCTAGCTCCTTCCTAAACCTGGTGCAGGTGACTCAGGGATGTAGAGCATTTCAAACATGGATTGCCTGTATTGTCAACCTTCTTGTGTCCTCTGTATCTACTTTAGGGTGAGTCCATCCCCTGGAAGTACCAATTCCTCTCTATTTACTGTAAGGAGGTCTAAATAATCACATTAGATCTTTCAAACGGTGAAAAGTAGAAGGGCTGACACATGCTTTTACCTGGTGGAACTGATCCCCACAGGAAGCATCAGACTTAAATGCAGCCCTAATTTTTAGAAGAAGGATTAAAATTGTCTTAGAGAGTTTAAAAACCACACATAACTCTTGAAAGGGATTAAAACCTTTTTGTTGTAGGGTCTAAGATGAATCTTAGGCACTGGGAGTTAGAGATGCAGACTCTCTGAGCAGGTTAGTTTCTAGCTGTCCAGTACAGCTCACTGATGCCTCTGACAAGCATGCAGATTTTTTATCCACAGCTCAAGATAGAATTGTTTTATGTTTCAACCTTTAATTAAATTTTTCCCTCTAAGACCCACCAATAAAGGGACAAAAAAAAAGGGGGGGGGTGGGAGGGCTTGTTTGGGCTGGTGTTTGCTTCTCTAATGGGGGGGGGTGGGAGGGTTTGTTTGGGCTGGTGTTTGCTTCTCTAATGTTCTAGCTTCTAGACTTCTAGAACAGCTTGGTGTGCCCTGTTCAACCACCTAAATGCAAATATCATTTTAAAACCTGTGTTCCTGTTTTTCCTGCTGGAGCTGGGAGGTGTGGTTCTCCTTCGAACTTCAACTACTTCAGCTGCTTACTAATATGGGATGCTGGTTTTTTTGGAAGATTTACATCCAAATCTGGTCTGCCTAGATTATAGGAGGTGTTATACCTCCTATAAAGCTATTCTCTTGCTATTTCTGTAAAGTCTCCCCCTCCCCGAGGGCTTTCCCTGAAATATATGTAGTCCTTATTCAGTTGCATTTTCTCTCTGAGAACACCATCCAAATGCATATACATGTTCTTTTCTGAGTAACAGGTAGCACATTAACCTTTTGAAACAGAAATAGAAACTTGAATTAAACAGGAAGATATTTACCAATTTAGCATTTTGCATGCTGGCTATGATATTTATGTAACTGATATTCAACTTTTTACTAATTTTATAACTACTGTTTTGCATTGTTTCTTTTATCTCACTGGCATCTCTTACACATTGATAGATTTCTCATTTTCCTCTGATTTTGCTCCCTTTTAATGTTCACTTTATATTTTGACATGCTTGCTCTGATTTTCTTTCTGCAAAACCTTTCCTCTTCACTTTGTGTCGTTAGCAAAATACAAAATGCTGTAAGAGTAGTTTTATTCTATTTTATATTAGGCATGAATAAGTGTTAGGTTCATGTCAAGAAAGACACAAACTACATTTGTATAATCTCTGTCAAGGAACACATTAGAATAGACTAAAAACAATGTGTTTGCTGTCTACTTCATAGGCATATATTTAATTAAGTTATGCTGCTCCTAAAATTCAAAAAGCTTAATCTTTTTCTGTCCTTAAATTAAACTCCCTGTGCTCTACAATGACCAAAACAAATAATCTATGACCTACAAACAAGACACTTACATTCCCTAAAGATTTAATTCATCTTCTCCTCTAGGTTATACATCTTTGAACCTCTCTTTTCTGTAACGACCTTCTGGTGCTCATTAGCATGCTGATTACCATTAACACAGCTATAATGCAGCAATTTTCTTGGTGAATGTGGAAGAGAAATGCTCATCTGAATGCAGTCAAGGGACAAAATTAACTGCATAAATCTACAGCACAAACTGGATCTCATCCAACTTTACATGAGTCTTCCTCCCTCTGCTAGGTGTGACATCATCGTCTTGCTCCCCACTGATGGCTTAATAAGTATCCCCAGGTTCCACACTACTTAATTTACCCCTTCTCTAAATTTTACAGTTCCAGTGATAGCTGACCACCATGTTGTGTTTTCTCTTAATATATATTTACCTTTATTTTTCCTTCTGTTTCTCTTAATTAGTCCTCGAGTTACATATACATTTATTAAACAAAGGTTATACAAAAGTATGTGTACACCTGTGTGTCACTGCCTTCATATTTTGAGAAATAATTTACAGAGTAATGGAGTAGGATATTTTCTAGCAAATAATATATTTACAGAACTAAGATTTTGGCTGAAATCTGCATATTCTGATTATAAAATAATTATTCCATATAAGAGGTGATAAATACTGGCCTATGTTGTTTACTTTGAGTCTGAGAGAAAAACTTTTCCCAGGAAAAAATTAGAACAGCTTTATAACTTGTTTCAAAATGGCACAAACAAACACAAAATCAGGTAATTTTTGTCATGGGGCGATGTGGTGGACCATGGTGGACTGCAGAGGGAAGAGGATTCAGGCGGTGAAACTTACCTAATTCAATCGAAGGCACAGGTTTTTTTCTAATTATTGTAATAAACAAGAGTAAACTTCCATAGTTCTCTAGATTTACATAAATCTTACTTTAATTCAGTTATCCTGAACTAGTCTAATTGGGAATGAGGGGATTTAGTTCTGAAAGGGAAACATATAACTAAGAAACAAACTGGCTTTGGATATAAGAAGAAGATGTTCAAACGGAGGGAAAATGGGGCAAGAAAAACAATAACTGGCAAATGAGGAGATAACTACAAAGAAGAAGGGGAGGAAGAAGAAGTGAATTGGGATAAAGACCTGAAGGAATGCAAATCAGATGGGAAGGAGGAGAGAACAAGAAGAAAGAATGCTACTGAAGGGTACCATGGTCCTGACATCATTTGCATTCAGAGGGAGGAACTTGTTGGAAGACTCAGTCTTTCTTGTTGACCTTAGGCTGAGGATTCCTGGGGCAGAGAAGTAAAAGGCTCTCATCCTGGCAGTGAATAAAGGATTTGGCTGGAGTATGAACCCAGATCTGGGAAACAGTTAGTTTCCCAAGCCTCATGATTAAGATATAGCTAGAGTGAATAGTGGGGAAGAAAGAAGCTGCCAAGGAAACGTATCTGTAACACCCCAAAAAGTCTCATCCCCTTACCTCTCTGTGCAGGGCACATCCCTCCCCTCCAATCCCACATTCTCAGAGACTGCACTGCATTCCAATGTTTTCTTGAGGAAAGAGAGGAGCCAGGTGGAAGACAAGGAGGAGAAAGCAAGGCATAACTTCACCAGTGCAGTACTTTCACCTCCTGATAAGCCTCTATTGCCTTCTGCTGTGTGTCTTTCACATCATGACACTCTTGTGGTATTAATATAACTTCTGTGAGTAGGGACCATAATTCAAGCAAATTTAATAGACTCCTCAGGGCAGGATCAGTTATAAGTGCACCAATCCTGGCAGAGGTTTGTTCAACCTGTTCTTAAAAACTTCCATTGATGGAGCTCTTACAGCCTCTCTAGGCAACTTAATCTACCACTTAACTGCTAGAAATGTTTCCCAGATGTCTAACTGGAATCTCATTAATTTAAACCCATTAATCCTGACCTATTTCAACATCTTTTATATAGTTTAAAAATATTACTATGTGTCTCTTCTTTTTTTCTCTCTACTTCACAATTTAGTTTTTCCAGTCAATGTTGCTACTCATCTACCTAGAATATCGACAGTCAAGGGGAACAACAGGCAGGAAATTAAAGAAAACAGTGAGTAAAGGAGAGACCACTGAAATTTTGTGGGATGAATTCTGTGCTACAAACCATAGGAGCATAAGATGGCCTATATGCCAGCTAAAGGTAAAGCAGAGGAATGGATATCTTCAAAAAGGTCACAGAAGTATCCCAAATGAGAATTAGAAGAACAGTGGATAAGCATGCTTTTCTACTAGGCAAACTCTGAGCATCATTTGTAGGAGTTTCAGTTAGGAAATCTTTACTTTTACAACAGTAGTCTTCAGGGGCAGGGGGTGGGGGGATAATCCCAAAATAAAAAATGACAACTATTTTCAACTGCTTGAGAATCCAAACGTCTTTCAGACCATTGTTCTTTGCCAAATTATGCTGAAACTAGCAACACAGAATCACAGAAATTGGTCAATGGATTCAGAAATTACCTGCGAGTCAGAGATATACATACATGAGCATACACTTGGTTTCCTTAAGAAATCATCACCATTGCCCTCCCCTAAACAAGAGGGGCATGAAGGTCCACTAACTCTACATGTCTGCCACAGAGACATCTGTATCCACCTTAGTCATGGTAGGCTCTTGTAGTTAATGGCAAGAAACAGACTAGTCTGGGATGTGATTTCTCTCAACTATTGTCATGGCCTACTTTGTGGTGACATGAATCATTCTCTCCTTAGAAGTACCTTTTCCTTTCCAGAACACAAAAGGCAGATCAGACAATAAGCTCCACTGTAGATGACTGCAACATGTTAGGTTATCACAGAATCATAGAATGGTTTGGTTGGAAAGGATCTTGAAGATCGTCTGCTTCCAACCCCCCTGCCATGGGTAGGGACACCTTCCAGTAGACCAGGTTGCTCAAAGCCCCATCCAACCTGGCCTTGAACACTTCCAGGGAGGGGGCATCCACAACTTCTCTGGGCAACCTGTGCCAGTGCCTCACCACCCTCACCGTGAAGAACTTCTTCCTAATATCTCATCTAAGTCTTCCCTCTTCCAGTTTAAAGCCATTGCCCCTTGTCCTATCACTCCATGCTCTTGTAAAAAGTCCCTCCCCAGTTTTCCTGTAGGCCTCTTTAGGTACTGGAAGGCTGCTCTAAGGTCTCCCTGGAGCCTTCTCTTCTCCAGGTTGAACACTCGCGCAGCCTGTCTTCCGAGGAGAGGAGCTCCAGCCCTCTGATCATCTTCATGGCCTCCTCTGGACTTGCTTCAACAGGTCCATGTCCTTCTTGTGCTGAGGACCCCAGAGCTGAAGGCAGTACTGCAGAGGGGATCTCACCAGAGCAGAGTAGAGGGGGAGAATCCCCTTCCTCAACCTGCTGGTCACACTGCTTTGGATGCAGCCCAGGACACGACTGGTTTTCTCGGCTGCCAGCGCACATTGCTGGGTCATGTTGAGCTTCTCGTCAACAATGTGAATGATGTCACTTCTGTGTAAACTGTATTTAGGTTGCCCTAGTCTCCATTTTCTGCCCACACACCAGACAAAGTCAGAAGAAAAGCCCTGACTCCTACATTGTATTTAAACCTTTGCTCAGCTCTTCACTGTGTTGGAGGAATCACCCTTACATTTGATGCCTATGAGACAAAAACTCTTCAATATTAATTTTGCTGTTCTTTGAGACATATTCATATGAGAAAAGTATCAATGCAGTGACAACTATATGTTTGGAAGTGATGTAACTATGTCATCATTTGAGGTTTATATAATGCTAATCTTGTTAATTAGAGTCTTATTAAATCCATCTATTTTTTATTTTCAGTATATGAAGAAAATCTCTTTATTGAGCTCTCTGCAACAATGTCTAGAGAAATCTTCAATTGTGCTTTCCCTAGTACTTACTAAAAAATATCTTTCTGACAAGCTAACAAAATTGTCTGTTTACCTGATCCTCTTTTGCTTAATGAGATGTTGATTTCAGGGTTTCGTTAGAATAGGAAGTTCATAGCAATTTCTCTTTTAGTTTGATGCAAATTCTTCTGATTATAAAGAATTCGTCTGCTGTGAAAAAAGAGTCACAAGGAAGACGTAGTAATAAAAAGGGTGAGGTTTCCTGGTAAATATAGAACAGAAACAAAACCAGAAAAAAATAGAGCGTTTTTACCAAATATTGTTAACATGTGTCATGCTTAACAAGAAGTAAGTGTAAATAGCTTATTTATTCTACCTGATGACTGACAGTAGCCAGCAGGTAATAAATTCCCTTGTTGTTGCTAATAGCACTGACGAAGAAAAACAACAATCAGTTTAGTGGGCTGTATGAAAAATCAGAGATCAATATCATATTAAGTCATCTAGAAATGAAAGTCCTTAAAGTATTTTCCAAACACAGAATGGGGCAACAGGATGCTGCTGTGGTGATGAACTGTACATCATGCCGTCAGTTAGATGAGAAGATTACAGAGTAATCTTTTATTCTATTTCCTATATGATTTGAGTATAAATTAAGATCTCATGAAAGTATAGGGTATCTAAAGTTCAGGTGAGGTTATGCCTGTGGTCAGGGTTGTAAGACTTGGTTCCTAAGGATTCTTGCTGTATACCTGGCAATGTAGCACTGCTGTATATCAAGATGAAGCTGAAGGATCTACAGCAGCCTCCTTTGCACCTTGTCTTCCAAGGGATGGAAATCCAACACAAGGCTGGACCAGAGCGCAGTGCACAGAAAGGGGCTGTAGGGAGTCATGGAAACCAGGATGTGCTGTAGCTTGAATCACGTCCTTCACTGTGAACTCACTTGTCTTTCTGCTGAAGTGATAAAACTGAGGGAAGGAGGAAGACTTTGCTCTCCAAATTTCTTAACATGGAGCTCTCGATACTGTGATCCTATGTGTTCCCTGATTGCAGAAAACTAGATCAAACACTATGAAATGAAGGGGGATATCAAAATTTCAGAGGTAAGCTAAGCATTAGGATCAGAAGAAGAGGAGGAAAATGCAGTCATACTTTACTTTTACAATATCAAAACCAAACAGTAGTGCACATGTGGCAACAGGGAGAAAAAGGCACTGCTAATGGCAATCAGCTTCTCCTACTGGTCCAAAGAATTCTAATTATTACATTTGGAAAAAGCTGTACAATAGTCTGGAGGACCCAGTTACAGCAAGCTCAGCAAAAGTGTCTGCTGAGCAAATGCTGACAGCTTTTCTGTCAGAGCCACTGCTGAGTGCAGCTCAGGACACACCATTCTCGATACCAGAAGACAAATCCAGCAAAAGACTTGGGTGCATGGTCCCAGAAGCGGAGGGTGATCCAGAAAAGCCTGAAGAAACCACAGAAGCATCTGAGACACTAAGCGTGCTTGTGCTTTGGCCACAAAATGTATTTGGGGGACTAAAGTCTGTTGCCTGGGCATGGCTGAGCATCCAGGCATCATAAAGCCACTGAGGCTTGACATGTTAGACACTGGATCACATCTGGTACACAGTAGCAACACTGAAATTCGCAGTCACAATGATGCTTTTTCACAAAATGTGCATATCTCCCTCTCACATAATAAAATCATTCTTAGTGCTAGTAAAGAAACTAGGAGGTCTCAGCTTAAACTGAGCTTGGCTTTACAGGGCGTAGCCTCACATCCTGTATGTGTGGGACACACAGGGAATGGAGAGCACAGGTCTTCTTCAGTCATGCTGTTGAAACTGTCCCATTCTGCAGAAAAGTTTTCAGTATTTTGTAGAAAAGGAATAAAGGGGAAGGAGGAAGAAAGCAATAGTGAGAACACGACGCCGTTGCCTAAGCACTTCCTCTGGAATTATGGTGGGTTACTTCACCCTCCCAGAGGATGGGCTTCCCAGAAGATGTAATATCTGCTCTCTTTATCCCAGTTAGACTAAGCAAGACGTAGTTATCAGGCTGGGCAAACTGGGGCAGTTCTGACATGAGTAACTTCTTGTCTATGAACTGATTCCTGGTTTTAGCCTGATATTATTATTAGATGTCTTTATTTGGGACATCACCATTGTTGTCAGAAATAAATCACTTTCGGAGGCAGAGAAATAAAGTGGATCTAAGGGTCCTTGCTTTTGTCTGCCCCCTTCTTGTGATCTGGAATATAGTATCATATGAATGACAGCAACTGCCCTGACCAGTACTGGGGTACAGCTGGACTGTGATGCCAAAGAAAAATGTTCATCAGTCTCTAGGACTGAGCTCTTTCATCCCTGTTAGCCCTCCCCAAGCCTGCCCAGTCCCATCTCCAGACTATTCCAGGTACTCGTTCATTCCAAAATAAACGGACCCCTGAAGTGCTGCCTTTAGTGTTTTTGTTTCCTTCACCTCATACAGTCCTCACCAAGTAAGGACTTCTGGTCCCTGGTGAACTGTCAATGCAAAGTGGAGGAAGTTTCCTCAGAGGAACAGCAGTGCTGTGCGTTGATCTTGTACACATGCATCCTGCAAAATATGTTGTCTCTGTCTCTTTCCCATTTTTTTTCTGCTCAGTAAAAACAAATCTTAGCCTTTTCTATTATTATTCTGATGAAGACATACACATTTAAGATCTCATAATTTATTAACCATTTGTTTAATTTCCTTCAAATCTGGTGGGAAATTCTACCTCAGATGCAGGCCTCACATGTACTATGAAGCAGATATATATAAAAAATATATATATATTTAACTTACATTTGAAAAGGACCAAAATCAGGCACGCACACTGGAAATGAAATGCAATTTTAAATATAGATAAGCTACTGTTTCTCCATAATCTTATGTTTGTTCACTAGTATCAAAGGATTAGGTACTTGTGAAATATATGAACTTTAAAGTATAGACTATATATATATAATGCAAGTAAAAAGAAGTTGATATGAACTGAATATACATGAAGAACTAGGAACTGAAGGAAACTGATAAAGGAAGCAAAAGGACACAATGGAAATCTATGACCCATAGAATTAAAGATAACAAAAAGGGATTTTTGAAGTGAATCAACAAAAGAAATCCTAACAAAAGTAGTCACATGGTACTATACAATGTGAGTATAACACAGAGAAGGCAGAAATATTCAATAAGCAAGTCTTTTTCTAGATGAAAAGAAGCCATGTGATACAGTCTTTTTAGAGGACGATGAAACACTTTCCAGTCCAAAAGTAATTCAGTCAAAACACAGATAGCAGAGTTAATCAACAATAAATCAACAGGTGACTTGCATGTAAGAAATTTAGTAGGCTTCTAAAAGAGGAGCTCCCTAGGCCATAGGTACTGTCTTTTCAATAGCTCTTAAACTACTTTGAAGCTGAAAATTCATAGAGGAAAACCTAAAGTAAATGGCTGCTATAATAATAGACCTATTGTCCTGTGCAAAATAACAGGTTATATGGAACTTCATTAATAAAGAATTAAAGTACAATAATATAATTAGTACCAATCAATATGGGCTCTTGGAAATTTGGTCTTGATATTGTAATGTGATTAGAAGTTTAGTTACTAAAGGTAATTGTACGAATATAATACACTAAAACTCCTGTGAGACATTTGACTCGGTGACTCGTGACATTTTGATTATGACATTAGAACAATATATTATATAGCACCAATTAAATAGATTAAAAACAGGCTAATTTGTAGCTCTCAAGATGTAATTGTAAATGACTGATCATTGTTGACTGGGTACATTTCTAGCTAAGTTCCAATGGGATTAGTTCTATTTAACATTTTTATCAATGACCTGGAATAAAATATAAAATCATCACTAATAAAGTTTTCAGATGACTTAAAGATGGAGGAAGCCAATAATGAAGAGGAAAGATCGTTGATGCAGAGTGACATGAATCCCTTCTGGTGTCAAACTTTAATGCAAGCAAACAGTGTGTATTTGAGCACAAGCATGCAGAAAAAGCAGCCAAATTTGGATTATCACAATGGAGTTAATTAATGACTGGAGCATGATTTGTGGTTTACGTTATATGGAAGGAGAACTGTTCATATGGCCCTGTTATAAAAGAGTAGGTACAAGTAGGCATCTTGTCAAGCCGCAGGCAAGCTGATGGTGCAACATACGAGTCTTGGTCATCTTTGATAATGCATCAGGAACCCTTGTTCTGACTGAGATGAATATGCATAACCACCACTGGTGGAACCCAGTTCTCTCCTGTCATTAGCAAGAAGCAGCGTTTATCCATCTCGTATGACTACGTATGTGACACTGAAATGAGCATTCTCCTAAAACACATCACGGAGAAACTGATCCTCTCAGTTAACGTGCTTACTAGGTCAACATATGGGAGTTACTTTGATCTTGGCTCATGCAAGATATCAGGAAAAAGAAGCCTCCTATTAAAATTTCATGTCTTATAATTAATGATCTCTTTCATAAAATTGCCTCTAATATCTTTGAATCTTAGACAGACTGAGTCTACCTGCAGGGAGAATTTTCTTTGCAGAGATGCATGGAAGATCATAAATTGCCCTGTTTTAGTAATTTATTGGGTCTTCAAGAGGCTAAAACTTCCTTTTCCTAAAGAGCAGAATTCAAAAGAAATTTCCTGCTGTAATGAAATTAAATATGGAAATGGTACAGATCTGCAACAGAATCAAGTATTTTATATACAACGTTTCACAAAGAAACTTTGGATCTAAGGAAATTTGTTATAAGATTTATTGTTTAGGATGCCAAAAAAAAAAAAAAGATCTATACAGCTTTCAGTGTATCATAATGTTCTGGTCAAATCCAAACCTGTAATATCAGCTGACTATCCAAAAATTATCCAGACAGTGGTTATGACAAGAAATTAAATTAAGTAACATATGCAGTATATACACACACCAAAACAGAAAGGAGTGCCCTTACAAACAGAAATTTAAGCTGCAAAACAGCTTGCAATAAGCAGCTAGGAAACCCTCTCACTGAAACTGTATCTGCAAGAAAGATGCTATGAAACTCAGAACACCCACTGGTGAACAGACAGGAATCTGACGCAGGATGCGGCCACCCCAAGCAGACATCTGAGCAGTGCCAAGACATTAGGAGCCCCTCAGAACCATCTGAAGGTCGAAGCCCAAGTTTCCTATGCTGCCAATGAAGCAGGGGCTTGGATACAGCATGTCAGAGAAACACTCAGGATCTTTCACCACAGGCTTTCCAAGACAACCGCCTTTGTCCCTTTGCCTGTAGAATATACAATAATTGTTGAATCTCTCTATAAAATCAACGAGTAGCCTTTACAGAGAGATCTGCTTCATTTACATATATTAGGTACCTAGGTTTCTCAACTGAGTATAATGTGGCTTAAGTAATTATGCTAATGACTTTGATTTACTAAACATAAAATCAGAGTAGAAATCAGGTCTTGACCCCAGGCAGCCTGGATCCCCCATATATTCACAAGTCTGAAATCACTTTCTGCTAAGACACTCTACTACTGACTCTTGTATTTATTAAAGCTCTTTCTCAGAAATCTCTAGGTTGGGGCAGATCTAGACTGAAGTATTTAGGACAAGTTACAGCCAAAAATTTTCCTTTTCACTGTTTTTTTTTTTAATGAGAGTAAATTATTATTAATTCTAAGCCTACTGCAGCTTCAGATAAGCAAAGTTCCCCTTTTCCGTTATTGACTCATTGGCCAAATTACACTAGTACTAGTTTTCATTTCTGGTTATTTAGAAGCTAGAGATCAAAATTCTTTCTTTTTTTTCTTTCCAGCTGTGTACTGTTTAACTACTGGTGTTATCAGATTCAAGGAGACCTTCCACTGTTACCCCTCAAAGGTACCTGGAACTATTATTCCAGTTATTTTTTCATATTCCCACAGAGCAGAACCTTCTTAGAACTTTTGCTTGTGCTTCTAAACATACCATGATTTGTGAAGAATTTATTCAGCTCAGATAAGGCCAGGTGCATCCTAAAAATTCCTGTTGTTATTTATACACTGTTTTGCATTGTGTAATTGAATTTAGTGGTTGCAAAAGCCTTGGAGATTGAAATCTTTTGCTTATGTATTCACAAAACGAGTGTTGGAAGTGCAAGTTTGCCCAGCTAGCCTTAGTGGTGGGCCTCAGGAGAGGTCTGCTGCAGGACTCAAAAGAGGCTGTGGTCTTCAGATCCAGCAAATTCTTGGGGTTTGTGAGATTAAGTGCAGAAATCACAACCAGAAGCTCATATCAATTCTTCCCAGTGTCAAGTGTCTAACTTAGAGACATAGCTCTTCTCGTCAGTCCACAGAGTTACAGGAGAGGAAGATGGGCAACTGCAGGAGGTCATAGGCAGTCACCCTGCATAGCTCTGTTGACCATGCAGAGCATTTGGACATCTCACACACCTGACATCTTATCTTCTACCTTTTATGTCAGAGTGCACCAGAACCCCTTTCCGGGCAGTTGTGAGGAGCAACCTGCAGATGTTACCGGGTCTCAGCTACAGCCGAGATGGGCAGAAGACACTATAGCTCTGTGTCAGAAGACATTATTAGTCCCTTGGGCCATCTGGTCCCCAAGAGTTAGTTTAAGCTCCACACTGACCTTTTCATTCAGATTACAAGTTTCTCAGAGGTGTATCAAAGCTGGTAGCTGAAGTGGCAAACTAATCACTTGCATGTAGTGCATAATGCTGCAGGCATTGGGGTGATAAATTGTCCAATTTTACTAAGCAAGGTTGCTCGAATAAAAGAGACTTACAATCAGGGTATGTACAGCTGTGTTTGTTATGGACTAAACAATAACAGGCATGGTTCTGACAGTTCTTTGTTTTTATTTTTAATTGTCAGAGTCTTTCTCAAAAAGGCAAAACACCTTCAGTTAAAAGATTTTTAAAAGCTGTAGTTTGCATAAATATTTTAGATCATTTTTGAAGTAACAGCTGTCATGAAAGGCTGTATTTCCATTTGTTTACAAAAATAGGAAATCATTACCATTTTGATGTCCCCTGAGAACTGAAAAATACATATATAAACACAGAGCAGATTAATAGGGAGAACAAATGTGTGTCCTTGTGTTCACAATGGCTGAGCTGCCCCCACTGTGGCTGGGAGCAATAAGTTTATACTTTTGCATTGGCCTCCATGATAATCTTACTTTCATATTTAAATTACTTAATATTTTCATTTTCTCTCAAAGCAAATGTACATTCCTTTCTAACCTATGACTATGTTCTCTCACATTCAGGTGTTCAGAATATCTGTAAATAGTGTAATTTTTTTTCTTTTTGTAAATTTAGTTATTCCACATGTCAAAATTATTTTTACACATGCAAAGCTTAGTTGTAGTAAGACAACAAAATTATTTGCACTGAAGACCCAGATATGTATTATTGACCATTACAAGACATGCTGGCATATGTAGTATCAAACTTAACATGAGCATCCTGCCATAAAAGTTGCAGATGAAGTAGGCAGGCTTCATTTCATGTTTGTCTGAAATCTAGCTTTTTATTCAAAACAGTACATTACACCGAGTGAAATTTCTTTTACTTCTTATATGGCCACCTGAAAATTATATATGTAGTCTAACTAGATATTTTATCTGCTTTTAAATTTATCATGGATAAAAAGTTACTCACTGAGGACTACTTCTACAATCATTTCCCACCTATCAACTACTATCAGAGTAATTCATCTGCAGAGAAGGCAGTATCGGAAAGATGGTAGAAGGCCAACACAATCCTTTGCATGTATTGGTTCCACAAAATCCCTTATGTTTCACTGAAACGAAACGTTATGCAGACATAATCTTAGCCACACAGTCATTTCATTTGAGCTCCAGGGAGAATTTTGCAGCACCAGTAAAGTTTTTAGGTTTGTCTCAGCTGCTGATGCTATTGTCACATCGATGGGACCCTGGCAGCTAACTTTGTTATGATGGCACTGCGACCAAATGTATACATGCCAGCCTTGTGCCTATACTTGTATGAATACCTGAGATGGTGAGAATACAGTAAGGACTGCAGCAGCACAGAGCTCAGGACAACCTGAATGCTAGGAATTTGCCCAAGGCTGATTTGGAATCCCTTCTACCATAACTATGTGACTCCTGGCACAAGAGCCAGTTGTCCCAAAGCCAGCTCAGGGAGCTCCTGCAATAACTTCAGTTGTAATTTCTGTTGTGGTATAGACATGCCTTAGGTGTCATTTAAAGGGTCACAGATGACAAATACCCCTTGTGATAACAAGGATTTGACTCATAGCTTCTGAATCTGTAGGAGTCACTGACATGCAATGAGTTCAGTGAGGATCAGATCTGGAAAAGGATTGCAATGCCATGATGCTCAGTGACGCCATGTTTTCTTTTCATATACCAGCTCCCTGCATAATACTCACAAAACCAAGCTACGCTCCGAAGTTTTTTCACAATGGAGTGGGAAATGCTCAGTGTCTAAGATTAGGACTTACAACAGCAGCATATTGGTAAGTGGAAAAATGGGGGAAGAGTTCAGTGCCTAAAATAGACAAAGGGAAGTATGAAAAGGAAAGAAATATTTGAAATCCTGTCCTTTCCTAGAGCTAAGCACCTATACCAAGAAGTGACTGAGAGCACCGGGGACCACTGTCTTACTCCTTACCCTGAATTTCTTAAGTCCCTTAGGGGAACAATTGCTGGCTGGCTTTTTTCTTCTAAGAGCAAACCGGAGGAACCTTCAACCTATGATGGTTGAAGCACTCACCCCAGACAGGTTCTGTGACCTCTTCAGCTTCTAACCATCTCTCAGCTCCTACAGAAGGTGTTACTCAGTGCAGACAAGTGTGCAAGATTCAGAAACGTTTAAAATGGATGTCAGTCTGAGCTCGATGTGAGGCAGCATAAATAGGTCACCAGTGACAACAACATCAAAGTAAAATAAGGGGAGAAGATTACGTTTCTCTAGGCTACCATGCCTGTAAGCTGTTTATACAATGACTCTTGATGCATAACACATAAACAGTCACTGGGCAAGAGAGGCCTATTTCGTTTGCTCCCTTTCTCCAGCTGATACGTCATCAAGAGAGAAAAATAGATCAGAATCTCTCCTGATCTCAGAGGAAAGGAAAAGCTGCAGAAACAATGGACTGGATCTGGACCAGCTAACCCCTTACTATATGTTTTGTAACTACTAGTTAGTGAAATGCGTGTGCTGCAGTTCCTCTTATAGTCACTGGAGAGAGACTGTTCTCTTTGAAAATATCCAACAGTGTGAACCACCTAGAATGGTTTTACTCTACTCCAAATAAAGAAATAATGGAACTATTTCATTTTCCCGTAAGTTTTTTTTTTTTTTTTCTGTCCTGCAAGGGAGGAGAACAGTGAATGGAGAAAGGAGAGGAAAAGAGGAAGGATGGAAGAGTGAGCTGGTGGCTTGTGGCCAAGGTGAACGAGGCATTTGTGTATGATAACAAAGTGTGACCTACAGGTTGGAGTGGTAGTGTGGGATGCTCTGCCTAGAAATGTATGTAACTTCATAGGATTTTTTGTTATCTATCTCCAGACCAGTCTGGTCTAATCTTTCAGGCTGAAGGATCTACTTTGATCATAAGTAGGGACTGGGGTTTTGCCCTGAGTTTCTTTTGGCACCTGAATCCTCTTCACAACAGCATAGAACTGAGGCTGAAGTCTCTTGCTTTAAAATGGAAATCTCATAAAACAAGAAAATCTGATTTGATATTGAAATCACCTTCCAGGCACAGTTTCCTGTGAAGGAAAATATTTCTGGGAGAACTGTTCCAGATAACACGGTTGTAGGCAACTAATGTTAAGGATTAGTGGTTGCCCGAAATGAACTTTCTTTTTAATTAAAAGAATATTAAAAATACGTATCTGTTTCAGAATTTTTTAAAAAATGACAGGTTCTTAGAAACAAACAAACATACCACCAAGACATTGTCCTACATTTAAATATTTTAGATAGAAAACTGCATAGTTTTCAGTTCAGAAGTTTCAGGAGTTTTTTGGGAAATTGGTATAAAACATAACAAGAAGAATGCTCTTTTACTCCGATGTTAGTCTGCAGGATAATTTAAGCATAAAAAATGTAGCAATGCTGCCAAGCCTTTTCAAGTGGTTTAAATAAGCCTAATTCATACATGTTATAAAAAGTATATGATCTCTACACATAAATAAAATTTGAAAGGATATATAATTCACAGACAGGAAGCCTGAAGAAAGCATGTCTAAAGTTGGTCAATAGTCTCTCAATCTGTACAGACTTTGTAGTATTGGTGCATCTCACCTACAGTTTCTATTAAAGAAATCAAAAATTTTCTATGGTGCTGATAACATGAAAGGAAACAAATAATTGGATGATACAGCCTGTCTATATTTACAACTATTCTTCCCATAAATAAAAGCATTGAAATATCATTTCACTGAAATTCTGTACTGTAAACAATAACGTAAATCTGGCCTTGGTGTTTTAAAGTATAGACTGAGTCTGCTACATGCACTTTTTTATGGAAAATATATTTCAATAGATTGGGATGAACTTTGGTCACGTTTACACTAGGGTAAATCCAGAGTATGTTTGGGGAAAAGGTATACTAACAGAAAAAAAAATTTTACTTCGTTTTACAAAAAGAAGTATTTCGGACTAGTTGTTAAAAATCATAGAAGGAAAGATGAAATCTGGAGTATAAAATCTTACATTCAATTAGAAAACATTAGGAAATTAACATACAGGGGCATGCTGATTTAGCACATGTTAGAATACTGGACAAGTTACAATTTCTTGTGTCTTGACATGTTTTGCTATAATAAAGGGTTAGTAGGGCTGGTAGGAAAAACTTCTTTGCACATTGTATATAAACTGCACAACCTTTGCTGTATCAACTTTATGCTCCAATAAACAAGACAATAATGACAAATTATCAAAGCAGTCCTCAGATGTGACCCTCAATTGGAAGAGCAGCAATTTAATGAAGACAAAAGCTAGGTGAAAGCTGCTAATATCATTTACTGATAAACAGATTTTCTCAAGAGGCTCCTAGCTCAATCCCCTGAGGCCCCATAAACCTGCATAATTCCATTTAAAATATTGTGCAATTCACTAAATTAGTCTTTGAACATCCTTACTATCCAATTACGAAGCCCCAGCATGGACAGAATAATAAAATTTTTCAAACTGTGGAATGCATGTGGTCTTAACAAACTTATGACAAACACTGAAATTAGCTTTCAGTTTTGAAGCCAATGTAGACTATTGCTAATGCTTCAAGTCAGAGATAAAACAATAAAACACTACTGCAGTTGTTAAGCAGGATGTAAAAAAAATAAATCTTTGACTTATACAGAATTCTCAACACAGCCTACCTTCAGGAAAAAAAAAAATCATAAGAACTTGAATGATGTTTTTGCATTTGCAAGCTATTTGGCCTGCTTAAGTTCTAGTAAAAGCTTTACTGAATAAAGGGTACAAAATACCTCCTGGACAGTTTTATCTTCCAGGCAGGCACAAAAAGGCGAGAGTTTCGGAAGTGAAATTTATTTCTGTTCAAGCATTGTAAGCTGTATTATTAAAGTCATTTGTCATGGTTTGAATATTTCTGCCTGATTCACCATTAAATTGGCCTTCTAATTACCAACTTTGTCACGAAAAGCAGTTAGGTTGCTTCATTCACCAGAAAACTTCAATCCCTTAATAATAGCTTGGTTCAAATAGTAGGGGAAACATTGTTATGCTTAAAATTTTAAATGGATAGGCTAGATATTAAAAAAAAAAAAAAAAAAAAATTAAAACTGAACAGAATCCATTAATGATGGTTTCAAATGCCAGTCAGAGAATATTTAGAATTTACTTTTAATGAAAGATTCATTAATTTGGATGGTAAATATGTTACCATTTAAAAATGCAACTTCATTTATTTTGAATGTATATACAAAACTGAAATGAATCCATGTAACTTAGGGCAGTGAATATTCACTTAGACAAAAAACTCATGGTCCCAATTCCTAATGTTATAGAGGCTCAGGAAAATCTACAGAAGTGAATGTGCATTAATTTGTCACATTTCTGTATCCATTTAGAATGACCACACATGTTGATGTTGTAACTGCACTTTTAAATGGTTAGGCAGATGTCAAACTGGCTTCACATATCAGATATACTCATGAAACTGTGATAGCAAGGTTGTGTGTGCAATTGTGAATGACTTTCTTTGATAGTTGTGGCATGCCAAGCACTTCCCCTTGTGGTTCTGTACAGTGAGGTCTCAGCCCCACTGGAGTTCAGTTTATATGTCAAATCATATTTAAAGAGGTTTTTAAAGGTAAATGTGGGCTTTAATATATAAATTTCTCTATAAGATAAAAATTTTGTCTTTCCTCTGTGACAAACATTTTAATTACTTGAATCAGGCCACATATAATATATAGCCTATGTATTTACATGCAGTCTACATCTACATCTATCCACCTATACATTTCTTTTAAGATTTCAGTTGCTACTAATCTATCTCAAAAAATTAAGAGGCTGAGGATTAGTGCCTTTTGTAAAACAGACACTGATCCTTACTTTAATTTGCAGAATAAATCTGCCACATTAGGTTATGGCAGTAATTCCATTAGTTCCAATAGCTTCCTTTTGATATTTGACAAAAGATCAGATGAAAAACCTCCCCAGTGTACTCGAACAAAGTGTTAGCTATATCTAAATCCAGGCTGGGATACCATGTTGACCTTGTTTTCTAAGGGAAA
>NW_009620422.1:40690-44327 GCF_000690535.1 Cariama cristata | reverse complement strand
GAGGACCTTCGTTTAAATCAAACATGCTTTAGCAGGAGTTAAGATGACTTGGGTCCTTAAAAGTCAGACCCATCTATTAGGTTGCTCAGATTTTTACCACTGTATCCTTCCTTGACAAGTGAAGGTCTGCCAAGCACATCGAAAAAAACATGGGTATGGCCATCAGAAAAGGTGATGGGATAAGGAACCAAAAGCGAAACTCTAAGGATTTTCTCTCTTTATTACCCAGGACTGTCACTGACAACATAATGATGTGTCCGAGACAACTGAGCAACCGGCAGAAGACGGGCAGGAATGGATAATGAATGGAATCACAGAATCGATTAGGTTGGAAGAGACCTCTGGGATCATCGAGTCCAACCTTTGCTCTAACACCACCATGTCAGCTAGACCATAGCACTAAGTGCCACATCCAGTCTTTTCTTAAACACCTCCAGGGATGGTGACTCCACCACCTCCCTGGGCTACACATTCCAAGTCCCAACAACCCTTTCTGTGAAGAAATGCCTCTTAATTTCTAGCCTGAACTTCCCCTGGTGCAGTTTCAGACTATGCCCTCTTGTCTTGTCACTAGTAGGAAAATATGAAGGTGAAGAAAGCAATGCAATGAATGACCCTCTGTAATTTCTTTCTGTATTTTCTTTAAGAAGTGTGTTTGGGGCCAACGTGCTTATGAAGCACAATGCACTTTCTTTTCTAAAACAACAGTCGTAAGTGAAATTAATGCAGGAAGAAAACACTCTTACAAAGGTGTTCAGGATCTCAGTCAAAAAAAAGCTGAAATTCTTCATGCTTCAGAAATTTATGAAATGAGAAAGCCAAGGATTACAGCTCCCAGGTCAGGATATGTAATAGTCCTCTGGCTAGCGCCCTGGCGTGCTACAAGAAATCTTAGGTCCTTCGGCAGACTGTCTCAAAAAGCCTGTGGGATGAAATATTTTGCTTTGACTACAGTTGTACAGAGTCCTGAATCTAGGTATCTCCTCAACTACAGACTGTGAGTCCAAATCTACTAATGACAAAAACGCCATGGATACCAATGGTTTCTGCAAAATTCTTCTATTTCAATAAGAAAATCTATTTAACTGCAGGGTACTTTCACAGAGGATGTTCTCACTGACTGTTGTACATGACCCAAGGGATTATGTGCAGGAAATTGGTGCATATAACAAGAAATTACAAATAAGTGAATGAGAAATTTGGAGTGCTAGCATGAGAAAGAATGGATACAGGGATGTGGTAGCAGCAAGCCTTCAGAAGATGACAGTGAGACACACACAGAGAAGGAAGGATAAATAGACAAGGACCTTACATGTGTGAGAACAGACCAAGGAGTCAGTCTTCTGGATTTCTGTCTGTCCTTGTCCAGTATAACCTTCCTTCATAGTCCTTTTCCCCTGTTCCACCTCATGTCTCCATGAAATGCAACAGGAGTTGTAGTTTGGTAGCTCTGCTAAGTTGGATTTTTGCTCTTCAGAGTGAAGCAGCTCAAGCTGATTGCTTGGTTGCCTATGTGACTGTATTTAAATGTACGTCATTTGCTAGCCTGTATCTGAGCATCCTTGCTAGGGAGGGCAGTTGGTCTGCTGTGGCCTAGGGTCAGCACAGGAACCAACATGGGGGCAACGATTGGGTAGTTCGGGCTACAGTGCAACTTTGAGACCTCAGGTGGTGCAACAGTATAGACAGAGCCAAAGAAACCAGTATATCTTCCAGCAAAGCACAAATGGAGAATGTAACTGTGAAATATAGCTTCCTGTAGGCAGGTTTCTAGCATATCTGACCAGCTGGCCAGAGAACACCTAAATTTTGTCACCTGAAATACAGGGATCTGAAGAAAATTTGGAACTGTATCATCCTGCAGAAAATTGCTTCGTATCTGTTGTTGGTTTTTTGTTTTTGTTTTTGTTTTAATTGTGGCAGAAGTATCATATCAGCATCCAGGAGGAGATATGCTTGAGATCTATACTAAGGACAAAATGGGAAGATCAAGGGAGGAAAGAAACTTAGAAAAAGAGAGAAAATAGACACAAAGATCTTTCTGGTAGGGATGCTATCTTTGTACAATGTCAGCACAACGGTATCCTCACTATTATCTAGATAACAGCCTAATACAAATGATAAATTAAAATTATAACTAGTAAGAAGACAATGGCAGAAGGAAGACATTCTCAGAAATAAAACATATTGCCATCATTGTAAAAGATTAACATTTTTCTTATTAAATGATGAGCTTGCTTTTTAATATAGGCATTACAATAGACTATACTGTGAATCTCTTTATCATACCTAAAGCACTGTTAATTCATCTTTCATGAATATATTAGAAGAGAGGGTTTTCCCATAGGCAAACACATCATACATATTTGCAAATGTCTTACATAATGATGCAAACACTACGCATAGAGGGCAGCTGTATTGTGGTGAAAGGGAGAAACAGCACAAGCACAAAAAAGACTTTCATTCAATTTCATTAAATACTTAAACCGACAAAATAAAGTCCAATTTGCTGTATATAAATCTTGCAGGCAAAGAAAAGGCTGCTGCTTAAATTTATTCTTTAGTTTAAATTCAGCTATTCATAATAAGGAGTTGACGACTGTAGATAGAACAAATGATTTGTTAACACGTCGATTGCATTTGTTCTTGAAATAAAACACTGCTCATTTTGCAGTTATATCTACCACCAAATTCCTAAATATCTTCTTATTTGGTAAACAGTGCATGCACCATACTCTGCTTTAAAAAAAAATCTTATTGATATACTACAGTATGGAAATGAAATTGGAAATCACAGCCACAGACACATAATAAATAGTAGTCATTTTATTTAGCTTGTTACCATCTAGTCTAGTCCAAGAATATTACCTTAACAGCAGACTCTGAATTCATGAAGAGTTACATAAGGGCCCTGTTGTCAAACATAAAAACAACCCATTTAGTGCCTGTTTTGCATCTACACAGGAAGTTTTCTTTCATTATCCACCAGCCCCTAGATCTTATTATAGTCATTGTTTAATTTGTGCTCTGTTTTACAAATGACACTTGTACAGGCCTCATGGGGCTGCTGATAGAAGTGTGGCTGTCTCCTTCCCTTGTGTCAATTCTTTTGTGAACCTTTATAATTAGCCACTTAACAAATTGAGGAAAATGAATCTGTGGTTGTGAAGCGCTCACTGGTGCTAAGTCAACCATGTGACAGTCCAAGCTGATATCTAAAAAGTCATGGCACTCAGCTGTCCAAAGGGTTAACAAAACCTCATTATGGTAGGTTAATACACAGAAACGAGGTATGTGATCACCAAGAGAACCTAGAAAAGTTAGAACCATTTTCTTCAGTTGAAATATGTGTAATTCTTTCAAAATTAAGAACTTCAACTCCAGTGTCTTTCTGGGAGGAACTTACCAAATTATACAACAGAGTCACATATCATGGCTTAAAGCCTATGCTGGCCACCTTCCAGTGTTTTATCTACAGGACTTTATAGGCAGAACATCGACTCAGCAGTTGTCTCTTGCAGAGAAAAATATGTCCCAGCTTTTAGCATGTCACTTTTCCCAAGTTCCTGTAAGATACACCACAGTTAATTTTCTGACATCGGCTTGAATAAGTAATGCTATTTCTAACAAAAATATA